>NC_079458.1:40192856-40245356 GCF_903798145.1 Danio aesculapii
AGTGGTCGTGCAGCAGGGACTTGAGCAAGTGTTTATTTAGCAGGGAATTTAGCTCAGTATTTCACACATTAACATGTTCTGACAAAACACTGAAGGTCAGAAGACAAGGCCGCACTACTGCATGTGGGCTTTTACCCACGATCCTTTAGCCATTTCTGAGGGACTGCAACTGCACTGTACAAAAACCCTGGCTGCTTTAAATTAAGCTGAATCAAGTTTAACCCTATGAGTCCATTCAGCTTATATTATGTTAAACTGACTGAAAACAGCTTATGTAACTGATAAAATTAAGTTAGAAGATGATTAACTTAGTTTAAGAAGTTACAATGAACTAAAAACATATGCTGTCAGGACTAATTGATCATATCATTTTTTACAGTGTGGGGTTTATACCAAATGACCAGCTTTTGTTTATCATAGAATATGTAATTGTGTGTATATTAAATTATATTATATTATATTATATTTAAATTATATTATATTATATTGTATTATATTATATTATATTATATTATATTATATTATATTATATTATATTATATTATATTATATTATATTATATTATATTATATTGTATTGTATTGTATTGTATTGTATTTTATTATATTTATATTATATTATATTATTATATTTATATTATATTATATTTATATTATATTTATATTATATTATATTATATTATATTTATATTATATTTATATTATATTATATTATATTATATTATATTATATTATATTTATATTATATTTATATTATATTATATTTATATTATATTATATTATTATATTATATTTTATATTATATTACATTAATTATTATATTATATTAATAACTATATATTATATTATATTAATATTATATTATATTAATATTATATTATATTATATTATATTATATTATATTATATTATATTATATTATATTATATTATATTATATTATATTATATTATATTATATTATATTATATTAATAGTCACATTGCAGGATATGCAATGTTGAGTTGGAATTATATTTGCAAAGAAACCAAAGGTAAAAACACATGAGATTTGTGGAGGCACTGTGGAATTTAATCATAATTAATCATAATTAACCATCTGCAAGTGTTTTAAGGCCAGCGAGCATTTTAAGAGCATTTAAAGCATTTTAATAGTAATGTAATAGTAATGTATGCTGTAACTATATAACTGATTAATTTGTAACTACATGCAATTTTTTTGGATTCTATTTGTTTCAGGAAGCCAAAGATGAGAGCGGGTGTATTGTCTGTCCTCTGTGCGATAAGGGCTTTCAGAACCAGCACCAGCTCACTATGCACATCCGCCAGGTAAACATGCACACCTTCTCCAGAAAACACTGCGTCAGACAACCTGAGACACTACACATATGCCCATTTTCAGTATATTGTGAACATGCACAATAATAATATCATGGCCACTTCTAAATGTAGCGTATAATTAGGTATTATTCAACTTTTCGAGTGCCTTTTAAGAATATTAATATTGTAGTATCTAAATGCTAGAAGTATTAGTAGGTGATTTATTTTCAAACTGGAACATTTTCACATGTTAATCTTGAAAATTTAGACTATTTATGGGCCTTTTGTTCTTTAAGGCTTCATTTTTTTTTTACTAAAAATCAATGTAATGATAAATACAAAATCATTTATTAGTAGGTGATCTTAATTTCTAAATTAATCCCTAATAACACATTGTTTTTATTTAAAAATGGAAAGAATAACTAATAAATTCTGTTGTACTTTTATGGCTCGTTTCCACTGACTGGTACTGTTCGGTTTGGTACGGGTCACCTTTATCAAGCTTGCGTTTCCACTAACAAGGGTACCCTTTTGGTGGGCATGGTGTATGACAGAAAGTTTCAGTCGACGTCATTCTCACTCGAGGAAATGTCTACAATAAAGCTATACGGGTCGCTCACATATCATATGAGAAGCACTTCACAACACAGATGCTTTACACACACAAATACTGGTGTAGAAATATTTATTACTAACTTTTCAATGAACATGAGTTGATTATAACTGCAGATCAAAGACAGTGCGAAACAGCCTACTGTAACGTCTGTAATTATATTAAATAAATAAATAAATGAACACAAACAGCCCCTTACAGTCTTAGATATGTTATCAATTACAGAAGAACTACATATAGCAGACATTTCGTCAGTATTTAGGTTCAAAACAACACAAAATATAGCCTACAGTCAGTGAAAACCTCTCATCTGTGTCTGTAATCTTCAGCAGCACATGTAGCCTCTGTTAGAGAACAATTCCATCATTCTGAGTTCATATTAGTCCAAAAGATGAAGATAATAAGGGAGTTAATCGTGGCATTTTGTTCATGTTTGCTGAAAAATAATGTGCTCCTTTTTTCCGGCTTCTCCTTTGTTTCTTCACGCTTCACTCTCGCGTTTGTCAGTGTCTGACAGGATCGGGTTTCAAAAGCAGGTCAATAATCAAGCGCAGGTTATTATCATCAGCTCTAGAAGTTTGTTATTTCAGATATAATGTTAGACGCGCGCGAGCGCTAGCAAGAAAGCGAAACCACTCGCGCCTCAGACTGGCTCGTAAAAAACTACGGGACACAGGGTAAATCTGCTCTTCTTCTTGGCTTTGTGGCTGTTTATCCAGACGACGACAAGGTTTGTTTGAGCCCAGATCGACCATGGCTCGTTATTATATGTATAAATCATTCCGCTATAATCTCTCGCTGTGTATTTCAAACATGGCGGGGTTTTTGTTTTCATTCTGGCTTGTTGCGCAAGCGAATGACGTATCTCTGTAAACCAATAGCGTTCAGCTGCGCGTGTGGCTCTGCCTTTTGGTACCCTTTCTCGTGTTGGTACCCTTTCGAAAGGATGCCGAAAAAGCGGTACGGTATGGTTCGGTTCGATACGCTTTTTGACAGTGGAAACGGCCATAAAAGCGTACCGAACCGTACTGTACCACTCAGTGGAAACGGGCCATTAACTATAACCTTTATAACTATTTTTAACTATTAACTATTACTTTTAACTATTACTTATAATAGTTTTAATAGTACTTTTAACTATTAACTACTATCTGCCTTTTTCTCATTGTCAATAGTAATGCGCTCACTAACATGAGACTTTTATTTTAAAGTGTCACCTATTTTACTTTACCATCCTTTTGCAATTTAATTTGGTTAAAACATTTGTTTACATGTTAAATTATATTAAAACTATTCATTAAGTGGTTTATGTTTTTGGTATTATACCTAAATAATCCGTGATAATATCGTATATCGTGAATAAAGCTTAGGCAATTAATCAGAACAAGAATATTTAATACCAGCAGAAGCCTATGAGACAGTATATTGAAGAACCTGCTTTGTAATGTTAGTTTGATTATCAACTGAAATTAAACAAGTTTGCATGTTTCCTCCAGCACAACACTGACAGCGGGACTGCAGACCACTCGTGCAGTATCTGCGGGAAGTCTCTGAGCTCGGCTAGCTCTCTGGACCGTCACATGCTAGTGCACAGTGGAGAGAGGCCCTACAAATGCTCCGTATGCCATCAGACCTTCACCACCAACGGCAACATGCACAGGTTAGCCCTGGACTGGTAAACGATGTTTTAAAAGTAACATCAAATGAAGATGTTTATTACATTCAATATGGCAGACTCACAGGAGAAAGGATGAAAAATAGCATCTTAGCCAAATCCTTTAACACATTTTAAATATTAGAAAGAATTAAGTAGAAAACGCTGCACATTTACCTCCATAATGTGATGGATTTATGAAGAAAACAGACAATTCAGTGTGGGAGAATATGTATGGCTTGGCTTTGATGCTTTTACGTTGGGAAATGTAGACATCTAGGCTTTTTTACACTTTAAAGTTGTTCTTTATTTAATTTAAAACAACGAATTTGTCTTTGACATGCAGTTGAAGTCAGAATTATTAGCCCCCCTGAATTATTAGCCCCGTTTATTTTCTTTCCCCAATTTCTGTTCAATGCAGATTATTTCAACACATTTCTAATCATAACAGTTTTAATAACTCATCTCTAATAACTGATTTATTTTCTCTTTGCCATGATGACAGTAAATAATATTAGACTAGATATTCTTCAAGACACTTCTATACAGCTTAAAGTGACATTTAAAGGCTTAACTAGGTTAACTAGGCAGGTTATGGTAATTAGGCAAGTTATTGTATAGCGATTGTTTGTTTTGTAGACTATCGGAAAAAAAATAGGCTAAATAATAATTTTGACCCTAAATTGGCTTCCAAAAATTAAAAACTGCTTTTATTCTAGCTGAAATAAAACAAATAAAACATTTTCCAGAAGAAAAAATATTATCAGACATACTGTGAAAATTTCCTTGCTCTGTTAAACATCATTTAAAAAAATATTAAAATAAGAAAATGAAAAATTTAAAGGGGGGTGAATAATACTGACTTAAACTGTATATTAATATTGTCTATGAGCTAATACAAAGATATTTAGCAAATTATTGTTGTTATGCATAAGGATTGAGTGGGTGATATCATGCACACACCTTTGTGAACAGTTCAATATTCACAATCAGACTTTCCTAAAGGGAAAGTTCACTCTAAAATGAAAATCCCATCATCATTTCTTCACCCTTTACTTGTTCCAAACCGTTCTGTCTTCTGTTGAACACTAAAGAAGATATTTTGAAGAATGTCAGAAACCATTGACTTTTGTATTTGTTTTTCCTGCTATGGAAGTCAAAATGGCTTCTCTGGTGTTTAACAGAAGAAAGAAACTCATGAAGGTTTGAAACCACCTGAGCGTGAGGAAATAATGTGTACATTTTACATTTTGGGTGAACTATCCCTTTAAAAGCTGTGTTAAATGGCTGTGATTCATGAGTGTGTGTGTGCGTGTGTGATTTAAGGGAAGGGAGATGTGCAGGAGTATCTTCTCCACCATCCACCCTAATGTGTCGTCATAGCTTCTGCTTAACTGCTCCACAATGAGCTCTAATCCCGAGCTTAGCATTGACTCGGCGTCTTAGTGGATTTACTGTATGTTTCTTTTGTGAGCAAAGCTAAATGAGTCGTAAACCAGCACGACTATGGATGATCAATACTGACCAATAAATATATCTTAAAAATGTAATCATTAAACTATAGTTTGATGGGTGTGTTTAGGCCTCTCATGGATAAATGATGGAAAAAAAACACCAGAACTTCACAACCAGTCGATGTATTGAGTGATTCATTGAGTTTTTTTGTTCGTTATTAAAGAGGTAGATCAAATCCAGTTACATGCATAGAGACAAATAATACAATTAAATTAAAAACAGCACAGAAATAAACACAAAAACAAGCAAATGGCAGATTAAGAAAAGTAAAAAATAGAGTAATAGTTACACCTAAAGAGACACAATGGCAGAATATCAAGATACAGTGTTCATTGCTTATGGATTAATAGAGTTCAGGATAGTTTCCAAATATTAGTCTAGGTCAGTGCTGTAAGGTTTAGATCCACTAAACCTGATTCATTGAATTGATTCAGAGACAGCCCAAGACCATTTTAGGTGGGCTATAGCCCCCTGTCTGTCATTGTTTCCTATAAAACCATCAGCTATTGAACTATCAAAATAAGTAAATATTTAAAATAAATAAATAATATATATTTCTTTCAGAAACGATGTGCACAAGAAAAACATGAAACCCAGTTGTCTTCTGTTTTCCTTTTTGCTATTCTGCGAATGGGTTTAGGTGCTATTCTGTGGTGTGAAGTTCACCTAAATGCTTCTGTCGTGGGTTATTAAAGGTGTTTTCTGTCATTTCTTTTTCTTGTTTAGCCTGCATTCATGCAAATTAGCTGCAGAATTAAAAGCTAAAAGATTGTGATCTTGCTTTAACCACCCATGCGATTATAATTATAATAAATGATCATGAATTCTGTCTTTTCAAGCAGTATTATAATTTCATAAACAATTAAATGTGATATAAATAATTCCATTTTATAATAAAACAGTACCCACACACAATATATGTGTTACAACATTTAAAATATATATATTTGACTCATTTAAATTCATTTAGAAATTGAACAAGTCACTTTCTCACTCAATTTATAAAAATAAAAGAAGATTAATTGAGGAAGTAAACAGCACAGTGATGCTCAAATCTTAAATTCTGTCTTTGTCTGGAACTATTTAAATAGATTTTTAATTTATTTTAACTGTTTATTAATGTGTGTGTGTGTGTGTGTGTGTGTGTGTGTGTATGTGTGTGCATGTGTCTAAAATGTTATAAACTCACTATTAACTTGTTATAATTATTAACTTAACTTAATAGTTACGGTATTGACGGTATTAGAAAATCCATGTCGTGGCGCAATGTCACACCGGTGATGACTCTGACACCGGTGTACCGCCCACCCCTAGTCTGAAGTACAAGTAATGGTGTGTAAAACAAAATAAAAACTGTAATATTGCTGGTAATAATTGCATAAAGATTGATACGAGTCATGCGAAATGAAAAACTAGTGTGTTCTGGGTGGTTTCCAAAAATATGAATTCAGTTTTCTTTTCTGTGTGTTGCACATCAGTGCACATGCTACATGCAGGACTTTAAACACACGTTAACACATTATTAAGAGACGTTAACCAGCTACTAAACACGAGATGCTCACACTGTTTTAGAAAGCATCATTTGAGAAGTGGAGTTTCTCAGAGCTTTTAGAGAAGTGAAAACGTGTCGAATTCATCCCCCAAGCCTCACCCTGCGTCTGAAGAGTTGCCCAGAGGACGAGAGTGTG
The DNA here is from genome assembly GCF_903798145.1 of Danio aesculapii. Lineage (NCBI taxonomy): Eukaryota > Metazoa > Chordata > Actinopteri > Cypriniformes > Danionidae > Danio > Danio aesculapii. The sequence goes on from NC_079458.1 coordinate 40,199,642, forward strand.
TGTGTGCCTCAAAGATAAATGAAGAGGCGTTGGTTTGTTTATGTGTGTGTGTGTTAGTGTTCGTAAACATGTGCTACTGCTGGGGTTTGTCTTGTATGAGGAGAGCCAGATCTTTGCAGGAAGTTAAGGGTGAGTTTAAAACACCTCCCCCACCCGACGCTCCCCCCCCCCCCCTCTTTTGGTCATGGTATCTTCTCCCAGCAGGCCTTGCTGATGGAGGGGGGTAGACACCAACTTCCTCCCAAGGTTGTGAAGGTTGATGGTGAAGTGCATGTGTGTGCGCGCTTGTGTGTGTGCACATGTATTTATTTGTGCATTTGTTTGTTTAGTGTGTGCATGTGTATGTGTGTGTGTGTGTGTGTGTGTGTGGTTGGTTGGTTGGTTTGTGCATTTGTCCATGTGTGTTTGGTTTGTTTGTGTGCGTGATTTGATTGCATGTGTGTGTGTGTGTGTGTGTGTGTTTTGTGCACATGTTTGTTTGTGTGCGCGTGTGTGTTTGGTTTTGTGTGTGCGTGTGTGTTGTTTGTGGTGTGTGTTTAGTTTGTGTATTTGTGTGGATGTGTGTGTGTGTGTTTGTGTTTTTGTTTGTGTACATGTTTTGTTTGTTTGTATGGTTTGTTTGTTTGTGTGCGCACGTGAGGGTGTTTGTTGTTTGTGTGTTGTTTGCGTGTGTGTTTTGTATGTTTGTTTGTGCATGTGAGTTTTTGTTTGCGTGTGTTTGTGTGTGCATATTGTTTGTTTGCGTGTCTGTGGTTTGTTTGTGTGGGTGTGTTTGTTTGTGTGCATGTGTGTGTGTTGTATGTGTGTTTGTGCTTGTGTTTTTGTTTGTGTGTTATGTTTGCGTGTGTGTTTTGTATGTGTGTTTGTTTGTGCTTTTTTCATTTGTGTGTTTGTGTGGTTTGCATGTTTGTGTGTTTTGTATGTGTGTTTGTTTGTGCTTGTGTTTTTGTTTGTGTGTGTTTTATGTTTGTGTGTGTGTGTGTGTGTGTGTTTTGTATGTATGTTTGTTTATTTGTGCTTGTCTGTGTGTGTGGTTTGTTTGTATGCTTGTTTGTTTGTGTGTGTAGTTTGTTTGTGTGTGTGTGCAGGTGTGTGTGCATATACGTGTGCATGTCTGCGTATCTGTGTGTGCAGGTTTAGTTATACTTAAGGGCTCAATTGTCCTCACTTGTGTAGTGAGATATGAAAACGAGTCACTAGTGTTGACATTTCACTGGTCTTCACTAATTAAAAGTGCATATTACCATGTTTATTAGTATCTAATGATTGGCATTTGTTTCTGTGACGCTTAGTTTAGGGTCAGGGTTAGGCCAGAGGCAGGATCATTAAGCTGATATAAAAACAATGGAAGTCTATCTAATGTCCTCACTCAGATATAGTGTGGCCCCAGCAGGGCCCCAGAGCAGGCCGGCTTGAATTAATGCTCTGTAAATTGTGGTGATCTGGTAGTGAGCTGGAGTAAAGAGTGAACTTGTTGGTTGGAATTGGAAATACTGCAGTAACTTTGATATGTATGGAATGTGCGCTATGACTGATGTGAAGAGGAGAATCTGGTCTGACTACATGAGCTGCTGCTGATGTCCTCACAATATGTACTCATCTTTCCCACAGTCTTTTTTGATCTTTAGTAATAGGTTATTATAATTATTATTTTATAATTAGCATAATTATGCACATTATTTGATTTATTTATAGGTGTAGATAATGCAGTTAATGTGTTCATGCTAAATTGTCCTACAATAATATATGTGTTTTAAATAAAGAGATGATGCACTTGTTAGAGCTAAGTATAGACTGTTGGACACCTAATGCACTGTTGCATCTTTAATTATGTAGCGGAGGAGGCGGGGCTTTCAGACTCCCAACACCAAATAACCCTATAAACACATATAGTACATGGTGAATAAGTGTATTGTGTGTCATTTTGGACTTGGCATTTTTATAGTGCTAATGTGCTATTAGTGGTTACTAGGTAGTTCCAGTTGCATTCTGGATGGTTACTTGCTCAAGTCCTACCTTTCTGCGTGGTATTTTTTTCCACCTATATTTGTTGTCTGACAGGGAAAAATTCCAATCGCTCATGCCTTATGCACAACAGATCAGTGCACGATGCATGCTGATGTTAATTTGCATTTTGTAGCAAGTTACTTTATGAATATTAATATAAAATAACTTTAACTGTTAAAATCTATTAGTTTCTAGTTTATTAGGTAAAGTTATGGTAACTAATAACCCTAACTTGTGGATTTGGATTGTAATGCAGTAATGTGCACCTTCTGTAAAGCTGCTCTGAAACAATAATTCTTGTGAAAGCGCTATACAAATACACTTGGACTGAATGTTAAGAATATCTGGTTACATTTAGTACCATCATTGATTCCCTAAAGGTTTTAAGATGCTCTCCATTGTAAACCTGCATCACATTATGACAAAAAAATTTGAGTGATATTTACAGAGTGAGAATATATATATATATTCACGCTGTCCGCAAGGTCTTCATTCATTCATTCTTTTTCCTTTGCCTTAGTCTATTTATTCATCAGGGGTCGCCACAACAAAATGGCCCGCCAACAATTCCAGCATATGTTTTACACAGCTGATGCCCTTCCAGCTGCAACCCAGTACTGGGAAACACCCATACACTCTCATTGACACACACACTCATACACCACGGCCAATTTGCAATTCAGTTCATCAATTCCCCTATAGCGCATGTGTTTGGACTGTGGGGAAACCGGAGCACCTGGAGGAATCCCACGCCCGCATGGGGGGAACACAAAAACTTTACACAGAAATGCCAACTGGCCTAGCCAGACTCAAACCAGTGACCTTCTTGCTGTGAGGCCACAGTGCTAACCATTGAGTGACCTCTGCAGGATCTTAAAAAGTCTTAAAAGGTGTTAAATTTCTAAAACTAAATTTTAGGCCTTAAAAAGTCTTAAATTTACAGAAATATGGTGTGGTAGGTCTTAAATCGTTTTTAACAGGTTTTCATTTTCCTTGGTCCAAGTAAAGTTACCCAATCGGGCTGAACCCCAATCACCAATAATCCAAATCAAAACTTTTTTTATATATTTAAGTTTTTTTAATAGCAAAGAAATACAATTAGCCGCGTTTCCACTATCGCGCCTAAAGCGAGCGAGCCAGGGCGAGCCAAGGCCAGTCGCGTTTCCACTATCACTTCCGGGGCGTAATCGGGCCAAAGCGGGGCTTCCTTGGGGCCAGCGTCCGGCCTTTTTCGGCCCGCCGAATACCTTGGGCCAAGGAGGGCCAACTGGGGCTTCGGGGCGGGGTTACGTACAAAGGCGGAGTTTTCCTGTCAGGTAAAGAGGAGACAAGATGCTTTCTTCCCTTACATTTGTTTTGCTATCGCGCTTGATCAACTCACTAAGAAGAAGAAAAAATGGATAGCAGACGAACTCGAATGTCCTTATCCAGGGATCGCTGTCTGGCTTTACACCAACAGACCACAAACAGTAAAAAAGCAATCGCTTCGGTGTTCTCCATCTTCCAGCTCTCGTAGTGATGCCAGGTTGTGTTTGTGGTTATAATTTGAGTTTTTTGTTCCCGCTGAAGTGGGCGGGTTGTGTGACGTTTGATTCAGGGGACGTTCTGGGGGCAGTGTTTGCGTGACGCGCTGCGAGCAACTACCCCGACAGTGGAAACGCGACATGATTTCGGCCTCATTTCTCAACCTCCCGGGCTATTGGCCCGGCCTGGCCCGATTAAAGCCCTGGCTCGCACTGGCCCGATAGTGGAAATGCGGCTGTTGACAACAGCTGTTAGACACGTTTACAGCAAATTCTCCAAATTAAATGTCAAAATGTCCAGTAATATTCTAAAATGTGTGATATTTGTATATTTTTGGAAATTTCTATAAGTAAATTTTGGGGGGGATAAACAAATAAAAATAAAGTCTTAAATTGGACTCAATGAAACCTGCAGAAACCCTGTGTCATTATTTTTAAGTTTTCAAAAGTTTGCTGATGCATGCCCAAGGAAACTGTGTCCATGCAGTTGGCAAGGAGTCCGCCATCTTGAGCCAAAGCATCACATGTTTAGAGGAGGGAGTCACTGTTGTCATGGAGAATGATCACAAGTTTTAAGAGGAAAGTCAGATTGCGTTCTGATTGGCTGCTTTTTATTTGCTTGAACTCTTTCAGTCTTAGTTCCACCCATAGACTGAACAGCCACAGGTTGTCCTTGCTGTGACATTGCTTGAAAGAAAGAGGAAACTTTCTGACACCACAGCGCCCTCTGTCTGCGCTCCAGCAGATCACAGTGGAATGCTTGGATGGGATGGAATGAACCTGTTTATGCATCAACAAGTTTTACAGTCCTTTACAGATTAGCCAGCCTGCTCATGAAAACTTCCACATCGATATCCTTCATTCAAGGACACGAGCAGTCTTTATGTAAGACATTACATAATGAATCTTAAATGAACTGAAACATGGCTCTGATTCAGTCATAGCACTGTTATAACCAGCAATATTCAGCTTGTCCATTTATTTTTTCATTGACAGTGGATGAGTTGTCATCCTATATGAGGTTACTGTGGTGATGACTTCCATCCAATCACAGTGTGCTGACTTGGCAGTGTTGCTTTTCTGTGATTGGCCAAAGGCAAGGTCAGAGTCCAGAGCGGAGAGATATAACAACCTGTCAGGTCCTCACACGGGTGTCCAACATGCTGCCTGCTATTAATAAACCACTGACTGCAGAGTGAAAACTGAGACCCGCAAGGCCAGGGGATGTCTGACCTTTTTTACACATGCATGGACACTTCTGAAGTACGTTTATGAGATCAACTTTTATAGGCTCACAGGTTTTTAGAGCCCTTTGCTAGATTTATCCAGCAGACATGTTTGATTTGAAGTCCTCGATTAATTTCACTATTATTTTACTAATTGCAATAATAAAATAGAGTTTTAAAACTGGCTGTGAGACATTTACTCTGGTTGGGCATCCTTTTTGTTCAACTATTATAGTGTTGTCATGAATAAACCATGGTAATCACTGGTTTCCTCAAGATCAGCTTCTTGCTCTCTCCATGCAACATTACCGCTCTCTTCCGTTGATCTCCACCCGCCATCTTGGGCTTCACATATGCACATACAGTGGCTGCGGGATAATTACAGGAGTGTTTACAGCTCATTTAGGATCTTCCCATTATAGTCATTTCTGTTGGCTCCCAATGGAATGAAAAGGGGTTCCTCAACCCTTCATGAACTAGTCATCCATCCTCCAAGTTGGAGCCATCTGGAAATCTCCTCATGATTCAACTCAGTCCAAAGCAGTTGTTTTACAACCATTAACACTGTAGTGCACAGGCAGATTTGTGACATGGAAACAATAGTTATGTTTACATTGAGCTATTTTTATGAATATGGCATAATAAAATGTTTTATGGAAATGCCAAGATGTGCATACATTTTAATAATGCACAGAGAAATGTTTACACACAACTGAGTAGGATAAACTTTTATCTGATAAGAAATAACACATTTACCAAATAAATTCCAGCATGCTCATTGAAAAAGTCAAGTCATTTTGTTTTGAGAGATCGTGTGATTATAAAAATGCGTGTGATGAGATGCATTAATGGACAAACAAGCGTTTCCAGCACATTGTAAAACATATGAAATGTTGTTTTTCTCATTCCTAAAACCCCTCAGCCATCAGTCAGTCATCGCAGTGCTTCAGTATTATAATCCTTCTATTATTAGTCCCTCCATAACTGTCTTGAGCATCTGTCTGCGCTCCCAAAGAGTGTCTCACGCCTCCAAAAGCCACCACATTAACCGCGTTCATTACATTTCATCTTCTGAGGCACAACTCATTTAATAGAGAAGAAAAAAAACCCACAGTGGCTTCTCCTAATGCACAAAACTACATTTCTCTGTCTGATATTTGGCTCCAGTTTATCAGGAAGTGGTGATTTTTATTCTCATTGACTCGCTGAATTGAAAAAGTGCTTTAATACCAAATATTTTATGCAATATTCCAGTTTTCCATCTTATTCGCATCTTTGGATGGAAACAGAGACATCTGGGATATAAAGGCAGTTTTATAGCCCTCTCTTTTATTTGTTTTCAGACACATGAAGATCCATGAGAAGGACTCTGCCAGCTCCATCCCCAACAGTCCGACTCTGTCCCCAACTAAGCGACGGCGTTCCTCCACGGCCAAACGCAAACTAAGTCAAGATGAAGACAGCGAGAAGACCGAGGAGCCGTCCAACAAAAAGGTAAATGCAGCTCCACTGTTTTACCCGCACTCTGGGATGGTGCTTCCAGATTAGGCTACAAATAGATGATGGTGGACTGTGATCCCGCAGGTGCTGGAGGACAGTGGACCAGATGAGCAGGGATCGAGCAAAGGACAGGACGAGCTCTTGACCTGCTCGATTTGCTTCAAGAACTTCACCTGCAAAAATGACTATGACGCCCACATGGAAATCCATCCCGACACTACATTAAGGTACAAACAGGGTGCGGATTACAAGGGGGTTTGCGGGGGATTGACCGCCCTAATAAATGCTTGATCTGCCCCGAACAATGTCAGACATGTATGGGAGGGTCAGTCCTCTAAATTGTGAGAAGTAACTTGCTCTGATCTGCATCTTAAATAATAAGATAATAGATCATAAAATAATAGATTATATGAATATGCATTTGACCACCCTGACCTTCTAAAACCGGCAGGTCTACAGCACCAATGGACAACTTATATGTTAAGACGCTTTACTTAGGTACAATAGGTGTTTGTATAACTTTATTCTAATGCTGGGCTGAGACCAAACGCAGAGCACCACAGATTTACACATGGGATGTTTTTTCTTGCGTGCTAGATGAATTCTGTCACCTATTCTGCATAATTCATGCCGCACAGCTGTGATTAGTCTCTGTTTGCGTGTTTGCATTGACTTTGTATGTAACTTCTTGTCAATACTTAATTGCGCATCAGGTGTGAACCAAGCATTAAAGGCTTTTATCGTTGCCTGTTGATTCAGCGTGCCCTTCACAGTGCGTTTTCATGTGGACTGAGATTTTCATTCATTCATTTTTCTTTGGCTTAATCCCTTGTTTATTAGGGGTTTCCACAGCAGAATGAACCGCCAACTATTCCGACATATGTTTAACGCAGTAGATGCCTTTACAGCCACAACCCAGTACTGGGAAACGCCCATACACACTCATACACGCACGCACCCATACAGTAAAGCCAATTTAGTTCATCCAAATCACCTGTAGTGCATGTGTTTGGACTGTGGGGGAAACCGGAGCACCTGGAGGAAACCCACACCAACAGGGGGAGAACATGCAAACTCCACACAGAAATTACAACTGACCCAGCTGAGGCTCGAACCAGCGACCTTCTTGCTGTGAGGTGACAGTGCTAGCCACCGCCAAGATTTTTCTTTTTGTGAATGAAGGCGTGCAAAATACCCCTGTACCTGTGTATATAGCCTGAAAATATCTCTGTTGCTTCCAAAAATAATGATTTTCAGTATGTTACATAAGCAAAGACTATCTTGAGTCATGTCTCGGGTATTGTTCCTGTTCATAACTGACAGGCCTGCTAACAAAAGCACTGTTTAGGGTTTGATAATGGAACCGTTCTAGCCCTTCCTACACTCGTTTTTTTTCTGTTCAGTATATTATAGCTGTCCATTAAGCTCAGACAGGAATGTTGTCCCTTTGTTCAAAGTGAGAGTTGTATTGCGGGGGACGCCAGTAGCTGGGGCTTTAGGCTGGATCCCTGCAGTTGCTGGGATATATAGTGATGTGCTTTGTGCTGGTACAGTCATAATTTAACACATCCGAATACTAAGGGGTGGTTCCTCTTGCTTGCTAACTCTGCCAAGGGGATCTTGTTTCAGTGAGGTTTATCTTTTATAATGTTCTACATATTTTAAAATGGTAGAAATCTCTTATACTGTGTTATGGGTTTGATTTTTCGGAGGTTAGGTTTGTTTACTTTATTAAAATACTCTGATGTTATTTAAAAAAAGTATATACAAATTTGAGTGAGGTGCCACAGTATGGGATAAGAGATAAGGTTAGTCTCTGATTCATCAGTGAGATAAACCGCCAACTATTCCGGCATCTGGTTGACATGGCGCATGCCCTTCCAGCTGCAACCCAGCACTGTGCTGGGAAACTATTATTGCATTAAAAAAAAAACAAAGAAAAGGAAATGCTCAGATGTTATTGGCTGAGAATGAGCATAGCTAAATGACTGTAATCCAGTGGACGTTCCCCCCTCCCACTGGTGAGAGGCCTAAGAGGTTCTTCCCTTCCCCCTGCATGTGGCCCCCAGGCTTAGGGCTAGGGAGTGGCACATAGAGGACGGAGGAAAAATTTAGGGGGGGATGACCAAAGGTTGTGTTGCTGGGGGGATTTAATGAGACACAGGAGGGGAGACTTGAGCAAGATGCATTCTGTAGGACATCTCTGTAGAGTGTGTGCCTGCATGCATGTGTGTGAGGTGGTTGCTGTATCCTTGGAGACGTCAGTCTGCAGACTATCCTTCTAATGTTACCCAACCAATGACCTGCCCGTCTGCTTAATGAATAGCTGTACGGCATGGCTGTGGGTAAAGGAAGTTGGCAGGGCCAGTCTGAGTTTCAGAGCTGCATTATTGTTGTATGGAACTGCTTCAAATTTAGCACTAATCCTGTGTAAGCACAAGAGCTAAGAGTGCTAGTTAAGAGGATCTAGACTGCTGTGAAATGGGTTCCACTCTGAACAGTTCTAAAAGCACTGAAATAACCACACATACTGACACACTAGAATGCTTCTTAAGATAGAGACTTGTTATCTATCACACCCAAACAGACGGACACTCCCATATATACGACATGCTGTAATAAAACAAATGGGTCAAACTCTGAAACTTGATTGGATGAGCCACATTTTAAGTCATTGCAAAAAGCCATTAGAAACAGCTGCATCATGGACAGGGAAGGGTTTATGCCTAGGGTTTATGCTCATCGGGCAACAGATGAAAATTAGCCCCCGTGGCTAACTCTGGCTTATTTACAGTTTCACTGTTTATTAATGAGCATTGTCCCTGTTAAATTAATAAATAAAAATAGCGTAATTATAGTTCACTCTTTGCAACAGGCAAGCTAAAATGTTCTACTCTGTTTTAAGTGCCATGCCTTTCTCATGCAAATCATACAAAATGTATAAACCATTCGGAAGCGTCTCGGGTGGATTTACTGCTGTGCTATGCTCTGGCTTGCACTGCATTGTATATGTCTGCAGAGATAAAAGCAGCTTAGAGTCCCTACGGACACATCGTCACCATGATCAGGACCAGAGCATGTGACAAGACCAATGCACAGTGTCACAGACATTAACCAGCTGTCTTTTGCAGCACCCAATAAACACAGAAAGAGAACCATTATAGACTGAGGTGTGATTATTGTTGACTTTCAAAGTTAATTTACTTGGGAAATTCCAGATATTTTGGATATCCGGAAAGCATGTTTTGCCAAGGCACACTGTAAAAAGGACATTTTATTTCTAAACGATTTTTGGCTGTGATAATGGTAATAATTCATAACAGTAATAATTTAGAATGGCATATATATGATATGCATGTAGTACATCTTGAAATTCTAACCTTGCATTACTCTTCCTATTGCTAGATGTGATTTATGTTGCGTCTCCTTCCGGACACCTCGAAGTTTGCTTCGCCACAATGCAGCTACCCATAAGCAGCTACCCACAGACCCAAGTGGACGACCCTTCATTCAGAACAATCCATCCATCCCTCTTGGCTTTAATGATCTGGCTTTCATTGACTTTTCATGCCACAAGTTCCCTCGTATTGCCCAGGTAACATCAGCTGTCAGCTTTTCTGTACTTTATGTGCTGCTTGTCATGTTTCTTTATTTTGTCTGTAATATCTGAGCTTTGAGTTTCAATTTTTCTTTTATCCACAGATTTGGTGTGAAACAAACCTTCGTCGGTGTACTGGCAAATTCCATCGTTTTGTATGCGACTCGTGCGATAAGGCATTCCCTCTTAGCTCAGCTCTAGACTTACACAAAGCCTCACATGAGGAATCCAGTGGCACCCAAGAAACAACTTCACCCTTAGTTATGAAAGATGATCTTCCCAATACTGACAAAAGCAACTTTATGGACTTCCTGGGCTTGCAGCACATCTCTCAGGTCAAGCCTGCCCCTTCAGAAGAGGATGCCCAGCAGGCCAAGCTAGATAGCATCCGGGTTATTCACGTGGAGCCGAATCAGTCCACCGTACCTCAGGAGCCTGGTCTTGTTGGAAGTGTTAACCTCTCTCTTGTAGACCCTACGACTCTTCATGGTTTGTCCCACCAAGAGGCTCTCAAACTGTTGTCCCTACAGCCATTCCAGACTGGCTTTCTGGTGCAGCCAGACGGTGGTATGGTGGTGAAGCCCGTTTGTGGTGATTCCAGCACAGAACTTGCAGATATACAGCAAATACTCAAAGTAGCTTCAGCTGCTCCAAACCAGATTGCTCTTCCACCTTTATCCAAGGCCCCATGTAGTACTGGACAGTCGGGCTACAAGCAGATGCCCCCACTCAAGCCAAAACCATTGGTGGCCCCCAGAACCAGCATGGTAGCTTCAACTCCACCGCCTCTATTGAACACCCAACAAGCTTCACTGGGCTGTATCAGCCCTAGCCTTCCACCCCCTGCCAGCCATCCTATCAAGGTGGCAAGGGAGAACTCTTCATCTCCCTCATCCTCTACTGCCAACAACCAGGCTCCTGCAGAAAGAATACAAATGGAGGCAGAGTGCATGGGAGATGCACATACTCCGATGGAGATGGATGAAAGACATATCAAGCGGGAGAATAGCAAGATGGAAGAGACCACTGGAAAAAAGGGAACATCTCAAAAAGGCTCATACCCCTGTCGATTTTGTGACCAGGTCTTTGCATTCTCAGGTGTGCTCCAGGCACATATGCGTTATCATTTGGGCATCCTTCCCCACCAATGTAATATATGTGATTATGTTGCACCAGACAAGGCAACACTGATCCGTCATCTGAGAACACACAGTGGTGAGCGACCCTACGTCTGCCGGCTCTGCCTTTACCCGTTTACGGTCAAGGCTAACTGTGAGCGTCACCTCCGCAAAAAGCACATGAAAAGCAGTCGCAAGGAGATTGAGAAAAACATTAAGTATGTTACCTCATCCACGTCCACATCAGATGTCGTTGAGCAGGCTGGCACCAGTGAAACTACCTGCCGCTTCTGTGGTGAAGACCTAAAGACCTTTCGGGCCCTGCAGATTCACCTGCGCACACACAACGGCTGCCAGCGAAAGCCATATGAGTGCAAGCGTTGTGGAGCAGCCTTCCTGGCCAAACGTAACTGTATCCATCATCTTCTGAAGCAACATCCAGAGATCCAAGAGCAGGATATTGAAGACCACATAATCACTCTTCTAGCTCCATCTTCCCAAAATAGCCCAAACCCAGCTCCTCTCAATGGTGTTTCTCCTAACAATGTGGTACAGCCCATCAAGGTGGAGGACCTTAGCTTCTACACTGTAGATATGGATCAACCACTGGATTTTTCTAACAAAAGTCGAGGGGCCAACAACAATGCTGGAAGTGTAAGTGGATCACCTGGGATCAAAATTGAACCTGTCTCTTTTGACTCTTCCATGGAGCCCATTGACCTCTCTATTCCTAAGAATCCTGTGAAGAAGCTTAAACAAGACATCGAGGCTGCTTTGCCAAGAGAGGTTAAGAAAGAACATTCATCTGTTAGCATTCTTGCAAAGGCACTTCAGGCTGATAAGTCCATTGATGAAAAGTCCCAACCGCTTGGGTGCTACCAGGTTCCTGTAGCTTTGACCTCTCTTACTGGTAGCACTAGCGCTGCAGGAAGGCCCTTGCGTCTAAAACCCCTGCTTCCTAAACCTTCCTCTGCTGCTGTGAAAGAGCTTCCACCACTAGCATCCATTGCTCAGATCATCTCCTCTGTGTCCGGTGCCCCTGACCTTCTAAAACGTGACAACACTAATAGTATTAAGGCTAATTCTGAAACACCTGCCAAGCAGGAATCACCAGATACCCTAAAAGAGGAGCTTTCAGTAGTGATCTCTAAAAAGAGGACTAGGAAAAGGCCCTCCAACAGCATAGGAAAAGAGAAACCTGTGATGAATGCCCCAGACCTGAGTATTGATTTGGAGTCTAGTGGGGAGTTTGCTAGTGTTGAAAGAATGCTGGCAAACACTGACGCTAACAAGTTCAGCGCCTATCTTCAGACCAACACAATTGAGTTGGCAAGAAAAGGCAGGCAGCAGCCAGGTGCTGGTGACGAGAAAGAGATGAAAGATGAGAAACACTTGCCAGCCCAGCAGACTGTTCAACAGTCTAAAGGGAAGAAAAATGCTTACTCGAATTCCGTGCAGAAGATGATTTGCCCATTTTGTCCCAGAGTTTTTCCTTGGGCCAGCTCGCTTCAGCGCCACATGCTAACACACACAGGTAATTTTTGTTTTGTCTGACAACATTAGTACAGTGTGTACACTGATGTAGACCAGGGTTCACCAATCTCGTTCCTGGAGGTCCGGTGCCCTGCAGGGTTTAGCTTCAGCTTGCCTCAACACACCTGCCTGGGTGTTTCAAGTATACCTAATAAGACCTTAATTAGCTTGTTCAGATGTGTTTGATTAGAGTTGAAGCTAAAATCTGCAGGACACCAGACCTCCAGGAACAAGTTTGGTGATCCCTGATGTAGACACTGCGTGTTGCCCTTGTTATTTATTTTTTATTATTATGTTGAATTACTTAAACAGGTCAGAAGCCATATCCTTGTCCCCAATGTGATGCCTTCTTCTCAACCAAATCCAACTGCGAACGACATCTTTTACGCAAGCATGGCATTTCCAACCGAGTGCTTAGACGCAATGGTGTAATACCCAAGCCTAAAGATGCAGACGATGGCTCACCAGAAAGTGCAGGTATCAAAACTAATTAATAAACAGAAACTTGCTCTAATATTAGACCCCTTTCACAAGATAGTAATGATGAGTTTAACCGTCATCAGCTTCTTAATCCCCTAAAGTTTTTAATATTTAGATCGTTTTTTAAATGTAAGCTATACTACTTTTTTCCTTTCCCGAAAGTCATTATAACACTATTATGAAGTTTTCTTTTTGTTATTTGAGCAAATTGGTATGCAAAGAAATTATTTGTGGTATATTTTACCCAACTATAATAAATTCTGTTACATTCAGATCAAGTATCTTTTCAACCTCGGATATATGTTAAACTTAACCTTACGTGTCAATGTTTTTTTCAGATAGCACATCTGAGACAGAGCTTCCTATGGGTGAGGCAATGGATCTAACAAGTTCAGACCCTGAGAAGTCTGTAGCATCTGATGCTGAGAAGCCATCACCAGCCAAACCTACAGAGGCAGCTGTGGTAGAACCTCTTCTTCAAAAAGAGGATGACAAAACATCCCTCGAGTCTTTGAAGCATAACGACACAGAAAAAGAGGATGACTATTCAGATAGCATCAAGACCCTTGACTTGACCATTGTCTCCAAACCAAAGGACGTCAAGATCACTGAGAAGGAGCAGCCACAGTCCTCCCCTGCAGCAGATGAGAACATATCCGAAAAAGCAAAACCTCACGAGGAGTCTAAATTTACCTGCAAAATATGCAAGAAGAGTTTCCGTCACGCTAACACCCTCACCAGACATGAGAAAGCTCACCAGCTGGACATAATACAAGACTCTGGTGTTGCTAATGGACAAAACCTCACAAAATCAGATGATCCCATTGTGCCTTGTGAAAAGAAAGAGGTTACAGAAGACGAAGTGGAGAGCATAAGGAAGGGTAAAGCTGAGACCGAAGGAAATGGCAGTGTGGTGGAAAGTGGGCCTGATGAGGATAAAGAGGAGAGGAGTGATGATGAGGAACCTACAACTGAACCAAAGAGTGCTGAGAGAGAGCCTGGTAGCAAACCGGACAAGAGGAAAAAGGTGTGCAGTATATGCAACAAACGCTTCTGGAGCCTTCAGGACCTGACTAGACACATGCGTTCGCACACAGGTAAAGACAAAACTGAAAGCAGGCAGAGATCAGTAAATCATTCATGAGAACTTTGAAAGATTAGTTCATCCGAAAAAAATGAAAATTATGTTATTAATTACTCAACCTCATGTTGTTTCAATTCCCTATAAAGACGCTTGTCCTTTTTCTGAATACAAATTAAGATATTTTAGATTAAATCTGAGAGCTCGGGAGCTGAGAGATCTCCGAAGTCTATGAAAGGAATAAAAAACACTGTCAAAACGTTTCATATGACTTCAGTGGTTTAATTGTAATCAAGTGAAGCACCAAGAACTGTTTTGTGTTCATTGCTTCCTATAAAGGATAAGAGAGCTCTTGGATTTAATCTAAAATATCTTAATTTGTGTTCTGAAGGTCTCAGGCAATTGGATTGACATAAGGCTGGGTATTTGTTAACAGAAATATCATTTTTGAGTGAACTAGCCCCTTTAATATCAGCAGCTCTTGATTGATAAACTTTTGTTTCTGATTGAAACCTCAAAGTTTTGATGGCTTGTTTCTACCAGGTGAGAGGCCCTACAAGTGCCAGACATGCGAGCGCACCTTCACCCTCAAGCACAGTTTGGTCCGACATCAGCGAATCCACCAGAAGCTGCGCGGAGTGGATAGTGATGGTTCCACATGTGGAGCTGCAGGGGGAGCGGACGAGGAGGGCTTCAGCGGGCGTTCGGCCAGCGAAAGCGAATGCACACCCACCAGCACAAACCCACCTTCTGAGAACGAAAGTGAAATGACAGACACTGTGAAGGGGGAACCAACCTCGTATGAGAACAAGGGAGAAACCGTGGATGCAGAAGAGTATAATCAGAGCTCTGAGACGGGACCTGCAACAGAGACACCCAAAGAAACTCCAGCAGAGGATTCTCTAGCCACATCAGAGCCAGGATTCATCCAAGGATTACTGGAGATCCATACCAAGCCCACTACTGAGCACATTTTGCCCACCTCCGAGCCAGCGCTTCTGGAAGTGGAGTGAAGAGCGACTCTTTCATCGTGTAAGCATTGTGCTGCAGAAAAGACGCAGTGCCATATAACAAAGTCTAGTACATTGCATTGAGAAAAAAAAGAAGCAATGACTCTTTCCAAGTGCCTTTCTACTATTTTTTTTTTTTTTTTTTGCTATATCTTTATCAGCATTTATCTTGATCTAAAGTTGATTTTTATAGTATTTTACAATGATCTTTTTTGTGTGTATGTGTGTGTGTGGAATCCTGAGAGAACTACTTCAAGCAATATATGAACAAATGAACGCATTGTACAGTACAGCAACGGTGAAAATCTGAGATCAACAGGAGGACTTCTTTCTACTGAGAGGCTCGCAGCTGAGCGCATAACTGGAATACGCAACTTGTTCATCATAGGGGCTACTTCATGGCTCGTCCTCCTCCAGTTTGCCAGTAGCTTAATTCCATTTAATGACAGATGTTCCAGAGTCATTGTTTTATCGCAATAATGAGCTGTTCTGGGTGCTGTGTCATGTAAAGGAAACTTTGTTTGGTTTCAAGCAAAGATTTTGAGGGTCATCCTTGGGAAAAGGTGTTCAATAGCTATCTTATACAATATATGGGCAATGTTTGCCCCCAAAAAAGCTGTCCTTAGCATTAGTGTACCATTTGTGGCATGAAAGGAGGGTTTTTTTTAATGAGAGAAGGCCATGTTTTTAACTTAAGGGCTTGAGAATCTGATCCTAAAGCTCGGTCTCAGATACTTAAAGGTGTATTTCACCCAAAAATGAAAATGTACTCATTATTTACTCACCCTAAGTGGTTCCAAGCCTTTCTAAGATGTTAATTTGGACTGTAATACTATGGAAGTTAATGGTTACAGGTTTCCAACATACTAAAAAAATTATATAGGAAAGAAACTTTGAAACAAGGGTGAGTAAATGATGATGAATTTTAATTTCTAGGTAGAACTATCTCTTCAAAATCTCAAAAATAAATCCCTAATAAGGAACTAAAGGCGGCTTGTGATTAATTCTGATGTACTTGACGCACCTGCCCAGGGTTACAGTCTTCCAAAAACATCTTTTTATCTAAGCCTTACCTTTTCCGCTGAGCTTTGGCTGGCTGGTGAACTATAGACTTAATGGTGTACTTGAACCCCGTCGCCCTGCTGCCTCCTGCCAGGATCAGTCAATCCTGCACACATGTCAATCACACACTCTTTTGTAGCATTGGATCTCTCAGTTTTATGAACTTGTGTTGTAAAGAAACCATGTACGTGAAACCTCAAAGGCCACGGAGACTGTTTGAAATCTTCAAATGTTAGTCTCCTGATATCCGTCTATGAAACGCAGCGATGAATATTCAACCAATAGTGTGGGATTTTTGAATTGGCCTCTCATTAGATTGGATGTCAGGTTGGTTGTGTGCGCCCCCTAGTGGTGAAGATCTAACATCTCGACTTGTAGTATTGGATGAACTTGAATGCAAACGCAATCGCTTTCTCATGTCTGTGTATTTCCAGGACTTCTGCTTCTCCCGATGCCTTTTCCTGGGTTCATGTGAGTGTGTTTTGTGTTGGTTGGTTGTGCGTGGAAATGCGACGAATGCTCACAGTGACTGTTTTTAATGTATTTATTATGACCCAGTGTGGGGTGAAGAAGTAAATGTGGAGAAGCCATGTATTAACACGATTATGCTGCATAAAAGATGATTCAAATTCAATAATTAGCTTCCCGGAGTTGATCTGGGTCTTCGATGATAATAATCACTTTGATCCGAAAGCTTTATGTAGAACTTTGTATGCATTTTTTTTATTTTTAGGATGTGTGGTCTGTTATCTTTATTATATTATTCTGATTATTTCAGTTTGACAGAGAGATATACAAGTTGTTTTCATTGATATATTCTTTTGCATATAAAACTGTGAAATTTACTGTTATTGTGCTTTGGGTGAACCTGTAGGGTAGTTGTTTTTGCATGTTGTTCAGTTATAAATGATTTTATTTTCTGTTTTCGCCCCATCTGCCGCTCTCTCTCACTCTCAGGGTTCATACAAATGGCTTTCTCAAATCATCATTTCCCTTTGCATAATCTTTCTCTTCACCTTTGATTTCTGAGTATGTCGAATCGTCAATCACTACTTTTGTTAAGCACTTGACTGTGAATTCAAACGAACAGGGTGGAGTTATCAAGATCCACATTCCACTCATGGGTTTTCTACAAGACTTGTTATCCTTTTTTCCTTTTTAAAATAATCCTCCCTGCGTCTTTGTAAAAAATGCAGAGGAACGGAGACCTCACTGTTTGACCGATGTAATAAAAGGGAGCATTGTGTCGCTGCTACATCCCCAAAAATAATTCTACTGGACTTGAATGGAACCAGAATCACCGGGACGTTTTTGGTACACTACTCTTGTTCTTTGAATGAGTGCTTCAGAATCAGACATTTAAGCTGTTCTGTATCAAAACTATTCAAGCAATAAAGATATATTAAAGAAATGTGGAGCGGTTGTGTTTTCCCTTTCGAGCGTTAACTGCCATTTTATTGCTTAAATTTGTTTTCCAGCCCGCCCAGTATGATTGTGAACTGATATTTCTGCCAGGTAGTGAAGACCACAAATTTGGACTCTAATGCTAAGTGCATCTGGAAAGGTAAGTACTAATTTCTTTTATATTTCTGGGTAAGGGTGGCTCATTGGTTAGCACTGTCGCCTCACAGCAAGAAGGTCACTAGCGCGAGTCCAAGCAGGGCCAGTTGGCATCCTCTGGGTGCTCCGGCTTCCCCCACAGTCCAAACACATGCACTATAGGGGAATTGAATAAAGTAAATTGGCCGTAGTGTATGAATTTGAGAGTGTATGGGTGTTTCCCAGTACTGTGTTGCAGCTGCGTGAAACATGTTCAAAACTCTGAAATGGAGACTAAGAAGGAAAATGAATGATTTATGGGGAAACATTGAGCGATACTCGGTGTGCTCCTCACATGAGTGGGCTTTAGAAACCACCTGTAGGACACACACTCTCCTAAAAAAACTTGTCATAGCATCTATATACTGGAGCTTTGTGATGATCTGAAGAGCTTATTTTACCCTCAATATCGCTTTGTACAAAAACATCTGCTTAATTAATTAATAAATATGGGCGGCACAGTCGCCTCACAGCAAGGTCGCTGGTTCGAGTCCCCACTGGCCCAGTTGGCGTTTCTGTGTGGAGTTTGCTTGTTCTCCCTATGTTGAAGTGGGTTTCCTCCGGTTTCCCCCACAGTCCAAACACATGCGCTATAGGGGAGTTGGGTAAACTAAAACTATTTCACAGTACTGGGTTGTGGCTGGAAGGGCATCTGTTGCGTAAAACGTATGCCGCAATAGTTGGTGGGTCATTCCGCTGTGGCGACACCTGATAAATAAGTGACTAAGCCGAAAGAAAATGAATGAATGTTTTGTGCACCTACTGTACCACTTGTTATGTACACACGCACTATCAAGTGGCCTAGATGATGGTATGAACTTGTGTATTAAGATGCTGCATCTTAAGACATTTCAGCTTTCTCATGTGACCGACAGACAGTAAGTGGCTTCACTTGTGTACATTGCATTGATATGCACTTCAAAATCTCAGTTGAGGACTTTTTGTTTGGATTTTACCATGTTTGCCCCTCTAATGCATAGTGGAGTATTTTGAAATATTTTGAAATGCACATAGCCAGTGCCCTGACATTTTATCCTACCCATCAGATTATGCTACCAACACTGCATTTGAATGGTTCTGAGGTTGGGGTTAAGAATTAGGTCGGTTAGAGCGATATTACAGCTTCATATCACACTACTCAACATTAAAATTTACACTGGTAGCAAAATCTGATGGGTAACATATTGCGTCATAAAAATGTGCTGCCTACTTTTTCAATGGGAGGTTGGACAATCTGCGAGGTAGGACAAATCGACAGAACACCAGACCTTAAGACTGACAGACATTTAAATCAGCCAATCACATCGTGTTGTATATTATGTTTACTGGTGAACCTACAATATTCCCATTTATTATGAAATGTCATGTGTTTAAACAAACTTAAGCATTGATGGTCGGAGTAACACTGTAATAGTAATGAAATGATTCGGTGCTTGTTGCATATTCACATGCCTTAAAAAGCAGATGTGGGGAAAATATTATAGTAAATACTAGTGTTTCTGAACCATACAATAGTAAAGTACTTAGTAAAGTAATCTGTTGTGGTAATTTTATAGTGACTATGGTAACACAATCACTACAGTAATATAAACAAATTACCCACTAACTACAGACCATTTCAATGTGGTCAAGTCGTTGGCTCATGAACATTTCCTGCTTATCAAACAAAATAACTGTAACAAGAGGCAATTCAATCATAACTTTATGTTAAAACAGCTATTATACCAATACGAGGACATTTTTGGATTCTCTGAAGCTGTAGAAATTAAAAATGTAAAACAGGAAATACATTGGGGCCATTGCTTTTGTTTACATCCATCAAAATGGTCGATAGGGAGGGTGTATAATTACAATTCACCACAGTTTACTGCAGTGTAAACTTTTGTAAGCTCACTAAAATTAATAGCATTCATAACAAAGAGTTATAGATACTATAATATATTGAGTTTAATACACTTTACTATAGTATGGTAAAAAAACTATAATATTTACAGTTTTTCTTGTGGGTTACAAACGCTCTTCAAACCTATATTAAATGCAGATGTGAACACAAAGTAAATCTAAAGAGCAGGGAATGCATAGAATAACAATCACACATATTTAGTAGCTAAATCACACAGAAATATAGATTAATGGTTCAGTTCTTCTGCTTGAGGAGAGTCCTGCAGAGTTGAGCTTTAATCATGATTAAACACACCTGGAGGAGATGATCCAGATCTTCAGACTCAACACACACTTCCATGCAGGCGTTTGGAGCTTAACTGTAGGATATCAGTAGATCTTTGATACAAACACTAATAATCAAGCTAATCTAAAAGTCTTCGGGATTATTTGAAACCTACAGAGGAGTTTGATGAGGACTGGAAGTATGCAGCCTAGAAGAGAAGTCACACAATCATCTACCTGATGGAAGCTGTACTCACAGTAGGTGCCAAGGCTTCTTTCTACAAACAATTCAATCAAAATCATACAGTTTATGTACAGCTGAAGACTAAAACGATTAGCCCTCTTGTGGAATTTTAATTATTTTAAATATTCATTATCCCAAGTGATGTTTAACAGGTAATTTTCACAGGATTTGCTTTTTTTCCCAGGGGAAAGTCCAATTTATTATAGTTTGGGTGGAATAAAGAAAAATTATAATTGAGAAATATGTAAAAATAAAACTCCTGTGGTCAATATTATTAACCCCCTTTTTCAAATAACCACACAACCCTGACTTATTAAGCCTTTGAATTGCACTATAAGCTGAATAATCTTGAAAAAAAAATAACTAGTGAAATATGTTCTGTCATCAAGCAAAGACAAAATCTTATTAGAAATTTGTTGTCAAAACGTTTGATCTTAATTATTTAGGATTGTTTTTTGTGTTTGTAAAGACAAATAGGAATCATTCTGTATTCGAAATTGCCTCTTATAGCCTAGTCTCATTCACTATTCCCTACATAAGTTCGCTAATATAGTCCACTTGAACGAGTGAATCTAAGCACTTTTGTTTGTGTTTTGCTGCTCCCTCAGAGAAGGAATACATTTTAAACTTCCTGGTCAAAGCCTGTGGTAGTTATTAAACACTTAGCCTACTGTATAACAGTTATGAAACATACTTTTATCGTGTATACAAACGTTGCTTTGAACAATATTTGTGTTTAAAACTTACACTGACAGGATCGCTCGTTAGACGCCATCTTGTGGTCAGACGCGGACGTTAATTTGGCGCGAACTCTTACAGTGCATTGTCCACTATGATCCGCTATGATTTGGGACATGACTAGAAGTGGTCGCTAACTCAAATAGTGCACCATTTGAGGGTATGATGGGTCGATTTTGGATAGCCTCAGTTCACAACCATGTGGTGTCTTTATGCCAAATCATTTATACATGGTTTTGAAGATAACCATGTATTTTCTGGGATTTGCTTGAATCTTTTACACTAAGTACACATTAATCATATATGTTATTGTACATTATGCTTTAATGTAAATGAATGTCAATACTAGGCACACTATTCTTTTACTCATGTGGTGTGTAAATATATATTTATTTTATTTTTATATTAATTGTAGTAATAATATTGAATAATTTGCAACCGTTTTTATGATTTATGGACAATATTTGCTGTCTTTTAGTAGATGCAGACTTGATTTGTTTACCAAACAATTGGATTTGCATTGTACACCTTACTATTACATTTAAAATGTTATTTTTTATTTATTGTATTAGGTTTTTAGTTACTTAAGACCATTCCACATAAATCCACAGATATTTTACAAAATTCTGCAAAAATAACAACAAAACATCACCCAAGATTGCTTTGCTCTAGTTATTCCACAATAGTAAAATATTTTAATGGTCAATTTAAAACCGTTTAAAATGTGTAGGAAAAATGTATAAGTAAAATTTGTCTTATTCTAGGCAAATAGATTATTATTGTTATATTTATTCATTTCATAAATTTTCTGTATCTTTTAGTACGCCAGTTAAACCCCATTTCTAAACTTTCATTGCCAATCTTAGCCGATCGTAATCAATTGTTTTGGGTCAATTCTGAATTTCCACAACCAGCACAGAGCCTCTGGGACCGGAGAAAGGCTGGATTTACCTTCCCACCAGATCTGACATGTATGTTATAAAAATTTCACTAGAGGGCTAATAACGTCATTTAGTCTTCAACTGTAGTCTTCAAACTGCGTCTCTGCAGATTCTAAACAGATGTACAGGGTGGGCCATTTATATGAATACACCTTAATAAAATGGCAATGGTTGGTGATATTAACGTCCTGTTTGTGGCACATTAGTATATGTGAGGGGCCAAACTTTTCATGATGGGTGGTGGCCATTTTGAAGTCAGTCATCTTGGATCCAACTGTTGTTTTTTTCAATAGGAAAAGGGTCATGTGACACATCAAACTTATTGGGAATTTCACAAGGAAAACAATGGTGTGCTTGGTTTTAACGTAACTTTATTCTTTCAAGAGCCCTCTCACATATACTAATGTGCCACAAACAGGACGTTAATATCACCAACCATTCCCATTTTATTAAGGTGTATCCATATAAATGGCCTACCCTGTAGATCAGGTTTGAGATGTTCTGAATGGACGGAAAGTTCTTCAGATGGGATTATTTCTCATCAGGAGATCTGATAGGGAAGGTTTTCCACAAAAAAAGTGAATGTGTATTTTCCTCCTCGACTATGGTAACTAACTAAAAAAGCCACATGGACTGCTGTTGTGTGGTTTCATGATGACTGAAGTGTTTCTGGAGCGAGTCTTGAATAGTATTATTATTTCTCAAAAACAGTTTATTTGGCATCAGAAATGGAGCAGTCTTTAATAGACACTGAAGATCTGTATGATGTTTGGCAGGTGAGAAATCCTGGTTTCCATCCACAACGCTTATTTTTCCTCTTTTAAAGTCATAGGACTGGACGGACATGAGGAGACCGTAACGGCCTTCACCTCATCCATTATAGCAAAGTCGTTTTCTTCAGATTTCACTTGATATTCTGCAAAAATAAAAATACAGTGCAGTTACATTCATTGATTAATTCAAAAAGTCATTTTTCAATCAATTTGTAGTGCTGTCATCTGATTAATTGTGATTAAACACATCCAAAATAAAGGTTTCTATTTACTTAATATGTGTGTACTCACTGTGTAGAATATTGTGTGAATATATGTGTGTGGGTGCATGTGTATATAAATATATATAATAGAGAGAGAGAGAAAGTATATGTTAACATTATTTTGAACCAACTGTTTATAATTTCTAAAACAGCTAATCACACAGTTAAAGGATCCGAAAAATACCAATCTGTAAACATTTTTAATATTTTAAATGAGGAAAATAAACATGTATTATAAATGTCACCAAAATAGTCTGCGAGTTTACAGTATACAACATACTTTACTACATAATGTACTTTTGAGGCTTTTTTTAGTTGAGAATGCAGAAATTTAGATTGCAACTATGCAGTTTATTTATAATGATAGTGCTCATTTTAAATATTCATAATTTCAGAGATTCAGCGCATTGATGGCCAGACTGTCATACTGAGC
Source organism: Danio aesculapii (assembly GCF_903798145.1). NCBI lineage: Eukaryota > Metazoa > Chordata > Actinopteri > Cypriniformes > Danionidae > Danio > Danio aesculapii. Next base: position 40,222,937 of record NC_079458.1, read on the forward strand.
AGAGCAAAGACTGTTGACGTTCCGCCACACGATGGCGACAGAGACTGCACAATAAGTCCTTAGAGGAGAGAAAAATTACTGGCGTATGTTTCAAACTACAGCAGAACAAATCATTATAGATCAGGTAAGTGACATAAGTCGATCTCTCTCTTTTGTATTTTGTTGTGCTCTATTTATACCATAGTAATCTGGTAGTGTTTGCTTTGCTTTGGCTTTTTCAGGGGTTATTTATTGTAATATCTAGATTGCAACAGAGAAATACTGGAAAATCTCTATAGACTGATGGCATTTCATGCCGTTCAGCCTTATAATCTTAAAATGTGAGCATAATCAGCTGTTTTGTCAAAATTTTAGACCTTATGCTAGAGAATCATTCAATACTAGCTCTAAAGTGATGATGGTGTATGAGCAATGGTTTATACTGTTCTGACTTCAGCTGCAGATGTGAATGAACAGTCGAAGAAAGCAGTTCCTCTTACAAAAGGATTTTTTAGACTCTCAGTATTATTTTCTTTTTTATGCACATGATTATGCCATCAAACTGTTGTATAAACGCAATATCACACGAGTAACAGTGCAATATGGCTGTATATTGTCATTGGTGGGACACTAAGGCACCCGGCCTGCGGCCTCGAACCAATGTACGGCTCCCACCAGTACCGATATACAGCCATATTGCACTGCTACTTGTGTGATGTTGCTCATGTATATTATATATAAATATTTAATTAACAAATATATAAACTTCTCAAATATATAAATGTGTATTTATTTATAGCAGTGGTCTCAAACTCAATTCCTGGAGGGCCACAGCTCTGCATCATTTCGCTCCAACCAGCTCCAACTCGCTCCTGCTTAATAGTTCCTAGTAGTCTTGAACAGCTTGATTAGTTCAATCGGCTGTGTTTGATTAGGGTTGGAGCAAAACTGTGCAGAGCTGCGGCCTTCCAGGAATTGAGTTCGAGACCTATGATTTACAGTATATGTAAAATAAATACGCACACAAAATATGTACAAAATAAGCACACGCATATATTAAGTAAATACAAGCTTTTATTTTGGATGCAATTGATCTCGATTAGTCTTTTGACAGCACTATTTACTATTTTTTTTTTTTTAATTAGTTTCTTTTTTCACAACAAGAAGCAGTATACATTAACATTCTTCATGAACGTAAATATACCCGAATTAGCACAAAGTCTCATTGGTCGTCACTTTCCCAGATGTTATAGGCCTATAAACCAACAAAAATACAAATTCAAATTATAAACAAAACTCAAATGAACAGCAGGGGTCCGTTCTTCGTACATGGATTACTTGGTTAGCTGGATTTGGTTATTGACGATTTGACACGATCCAGGATAGTTTCGTTCTTCAAAACTCATCCGAGAGTCGTTGTCATAGCAACAGGTCTGGTAGCTCAAATCTGCTTGGGAGCAGCAGCTAATTTCATATAAACAGGTTTAGCACGGGCCTTTCAAGCAAAGGTAATACTTAAAATATTTACCGAATACTGTTGTTTGCTTACAGTAGTAACCTATAGGTTATATATACTTGGAAAATTATAATAATTAGTAATGTTTAATATTAAATAATAAATAATATTTATGTTTATATACATCTAAGTTTTAAAATATATATAAATAAAACTTTTGCAATCTGCACTTCAAAATAAAAGTACCAAATGGGGTGGTTCTCCCCAAGGGGATCAAAGAGAACATTTATTATTATGGACTTTTTAGAGACAAACGTGTACTATTTTAAGGTACTGACCCAGCTTTACAATTTGTGTATGATAATAGACATGCACAATATTCAACTGTTTTTTGTTTGTATGTTTTTAAAGGAATAATTATTTATGCAGTTATGCACGTTTTAACTTCTTTACCGATGTCAAAATGCTTTTTTGATGCAAAATGAATTTAAATTCGATGATTACGAAACTTGAATAGGCCTAGGTGACTATAATAAAGAAAATAATTTGAAAATAATTAAACTGAATAAAATCTCTAAATATTCTTGACACATGTAAAGCCTGCAGCTCAAAACACAGGTGAAAAGTTATTGCGAATCATATTTAATGAACATTTTACTGTGAATTTTATGTAATTTTACTCGCATGGATAGAATCTTAATCAGATGATGTGATTACGCTGCTGTACAGTCAGCCAAACGTTGCATTGCTGATTATGATTTCGAGGATCGATAGATCTGTTCTTCAGCACATGAACTGATCTGAGATCGCTGCATCCAGACATTTTAATCTGATTGTTTGAGGAACCAAATTAGCCAAAGATCAGTGATCAAGATTAAAAGATTCAGGATCTGTCAAATCATCTTAGATCATTTAAGCGAGGTACGAAGAACGGACCCCAGAAAACAACAACAAAACAGCAAAACAAAACAACAACAATAAAAATCAATTTCTCAAAACTATACTGAAATGATATAGATATGATAGAGATTGTGGTATCAAATTCCACTGATGTGATGCTCTAAAAGGAAATAATAAGAAAAAAATAATAATTAAATTAAAGTGTAAGAACGCAATCAGCTCTAGCTGCACCTCTTGTCACTCCGTTTTCAGCAGATTAAAATGAAATAACGTCAGCCAGAGGGTGAAGAACTAAACCATGCATAACCTTTTAAACTACACAACCATTTTTAAACTTGATGTTGTTTTCCCAACTAAGCAGTTTGTTTTAAATAGTACGATGGTGATGTACAACGTGCTTGTTAGGCTAATAGGTTTTAAAACGGTTATAGTTCTGACTTGTTTGTAATATGATCAATGTTTATGATGGTTCTAGATGGCTCTGGAAGGGCTTCAGCTGTATAAAACATGTGCCAGAGTAATTGGTGGTTCATTCTGCTGTGGGGACAGAAACAAAAATGGCTAAACGGAGCATACACTAACCGTATTATTCGGTCACAAGATGGCGCCAAACAGTAAAAAAACAAAACCAGCAGAGGAGACAGACCGGCATATAAATCTGGATGTGAACCCTAACTCGGATGTACCTGTGTTATCAGTTTCAGAAATTGTTATCTGTGAATAACATACCCAGGAATGTTGTGACTGACCAATCAGAATAGAGTATTCTAGACAGCCTTATAGTAAATTTTGGCTTAGTGGTTAGCACGGTCACCTCACAGCAAGAAGGTTGCTGGTTCGAGTACCGGTTGGGCCAATTGGCACTTCTGTGTGGGGTTTGCATGTTCTGCCCGTGTTGTGTCATGGGTTTCCCCCATAGTCCAAACACATGCGCTAAATTGGCGCTAAATTCGCCGTTGTGTGTGTGTGTGTGTGTGTGTGTGAATGAATGAATGAATGAATGAATGTGAGAGTGTATGGGTGTTTCCCAGTACTGGGTTGCAGCTGGAAGGACATCCGCTGTGTAAAACATATGTTAGAATAGTTGGTGGTTCATTCCGCTGTGGTGACCTCTAATAAATAAGGGACTAAGCCGAAGGAGAATGAATGAATGAATGAATATTATATTATTAACTGCACTGCATTATATTTTCAGATCATATGTTTATTTTAGTCAGGCGAGGTCCTTGTGATGCACATTCATGTGTCATGGATTTTGAAGGAGACCTCATTCTTCATCTATTCAGCATGTAAGAAAACACTTTAAAACACACATTATATATATATATTTGAATCTCCTGTTTGAAATGAGCTAAGCCAGACTCACCATCTTCATCAGAAGACACTGGCTCCTGTTTGACTTCCACACTTGTGTTTGACGGACCGGCGCCAACAGGAGCATCCTTCGCATCTGAAGAAAGTCATTTGAATAATAAAAAAAAAACATATATATTGTTAGAATAATATATAACATGTTAGAAAAAGGCAGAATTTTAATGGCCACACGATTTATTTTACAGTATATGTATACTCCACTTGCACTTACAGTTTAGGGATGGTACCCATTTATTACCTATTATGTGTAATGACTAGGGGTATAACAGATCACGGCTGATCTGTGATCCGTACAGATCACAACCCATGGCTCGGAACACAAGTGACCCGCGGATTAATAATTTTTTTAACTTGTCGATTAATCCTAAATTTGTTTCGCAGAGAGATCGCTTCTCGCATCATTCCAATCATATGTTTGAAAGCGTTTAGGCTTTCCTATAAAAAATAATGACGGAACAAGTTACAACACTGCTTGTTTAGCCTGCATTAATGCATTCAGTGTAAGGCGAATGATTACTCAATAAAAATCAGGATCTCAACACCCACGCAAAATACATTTTAAATGATGGTGATTTGCATATGTTCATTAATCTTAAAAGATAAAGTCTTCAGTCTTTTGAGTTAGTTGAACTGAGTTAATGAAGTTACAAGCAGTCAATGAACACAGAAGTACTGGGAGAACAGTTTATAGTTGAGGTAAAATCACTGATGTTTATGGTAAAGATTAAAATCACCATCATCCGCATTTAACTTGATGATCTAAATGAAAGTTGTAGGCAACTTTCAACCAATAGGTGGCGACAACCAGCCATCAAAAATACGCCACTGAATAATTCTTCAAAAATGATCATCTAGCAATGAAATAAAGTTTCATGAGTGAATAACTGAATCATTTATTAAAAATGAGACTAAAATAAATATGGGTTGTAGAAGTGATAGTGTTAGATTTCTACATTTTGAGCATTATCAGCAGCAGTAGGAGTAACAGTGAATTTTTCACAGTACTGAATATTTTACTATTTATTTTTATTCAGATGATTATTTTTTCATTTTATTTTTAATAAAATTACTGTTTCTGTTTGTTAAAACCAAAAGTGTCTCGCAGTGCTACTTTTGTAATAAATGGAAAGCAAATTACATTTGTCTCCTGCCCTTTTTGGCTGATCCAAAACATGGTCCGATCCGTGACTAAAAAACCATAATGTGATCCAAACCATGAGATTTATGATCCCGTTACACCACTAGTAATGATAAGGGCTGGGATGCTTCACAAAATCATTGGCTTGTATAATGTTTCTGTGGTCACAGGTTTCAGACTGATTCAGTTTACATATTAAAAAAAACATTGGACTATGCTCCAAACAAAACTGGACTATTACTTAAATTATTTTAGTTTTCAGCGTTCTTTCAAATATCATCTTTTGTGTTAAACTGAATACAGAAATTCATAAAGGTTTAGGACCACCTGAGGGAGACTAAAAAAAATAAATTAATTAAAATTGTCATTTTTGGGTGAACTATCCCTTTAAGGCAGGGGTGTCTAAACTCAGTCCTAGAGGGCCCGTGTCCTACTGAGTTTAGCTCCAACTTGCTTCAAGGATGTTTCTAGTATATCTAGTAAGAACTTGATTCGCTAATTCGGGTGTGTTTGAATAGGGTTGGAGCTAAACTCTCCAGGACACCGACCCTCCAGGACTGAGTGTGGACACCCCTGCTTTAAGGGGTTAATTTCTGGATAAACTATCCCATACCTGCATAAATACTGAGTAAATTGTAATTTGAGTGACCTATTATGCAAAAATCAGTTGTATTAGAATTTTTTTTTAAAATATAAAGTTTAAACAGTTATGTGGCAAGAATAATCTAATGATAAAAAGTTATTCGTTTTATTTTTTATAATCAGACTTGATGAAAACAGTCTGGAGAAACACTTTGATTGACATTCTCTCTTTGCAGTGTCATCAGAGGGGGAAAGCCCCGCCCACTAGTGACTATCTCTCCCTCATTAGCATAGGATGTTAGTCTTGTTTTGGAATCTGCCACTATGCTGACGCACAGGCATTTATAGCTCCGCCCTCTTTTGAAAAGAGCTCAATCTCATTTGAATTTAAAGTGACAGTCACCAAAATTAGGATCAAAGCCTGAAAGGGTCAGTTATAAAACATCATCTGTGTTATTTTGAGCTGAAACTGCATACACACACACACACACACACACACACACACACACACACACTAGATGCACCGGAGAATTTTACATCTTGTAAAAAAAAAGAGCATAATAGGGATTATTAATTTCTGAATGAACCATCTCGTACCTGGATGCATTACACGCAGGTGTTTCTTCATAGAGGACGAATGGGCAAAGAACTTGAGGCATATGGGACACTGGTAGGGCTTTTCCCCCGTGTGACTGCGCAGATGAACAGACAGATGCGCAAACTGCCTGTAGCTCTTCTTGCATTGAGGACACTGGTACGGCTTTTCTCCGGTGTGGACCCTCTGATGCACCATCAGATCCTTCGTCTGTCCGAAACTCTTCCCGCAATCCGGACACTCGAATTTGGGTTTGATCTCCTTGGTGTGCGTGCGCATGTGAACTTTCAGGTGCCCCGCCTGGTTGAAGATCTTGTCGCACTGCGGACACTGGTGTTTTTCTTCGGTGTGTGTGCGCCGGTGTAGAACCAGACTGCTGGGGTGGCTGAAGCTGCGTTCGCACTGGGAGCACTGGAAGAGTTGGTTTCCGCGGTCGTAGTGATGGCGGCGCTGATGACGCGCCAGATCAGACACTTTAACGAATCCTCTGTTACACTCGGTGCATTTGTGGGGGCGTTCTCCTTCGTGAACGTAACGCACGTGTTTCCTCAGACCTGCCGCCTTAGTGAATGTCTTCAGACACAAACTGCATGTGTGGGAGACCCCTGAAAATACACAACATAAAAAATATTAACAATTTAAAATAGTTTATATTCAATATATACAGACTAGGGTTGGGCAATATAGCAAAAATCCAAGCTCTAATTATTTTCCATATGACGATATATATTTCTATACAAGCTGTTAATGCTTCCAGATTCAAAAGAGTGCCACAAAAAAATTTGAGGGTCTATTAAATGGCAGAATATTTTCGTCTGATAAATTTTCAGTGGCTAAAAATTCAGTGCATCTCTAATGTAATATAATACATTTCCAATAGCTGCGTTTCCACTATCACGCCTAAAGCGAGCATGCCAGGACGAGATAAGGCCAGTCGCGTTTCCACTGTCACTTCCGGGGCCTCATTGGGCCAAAGCGGGGCTTCCTCGGGGTCATTGGCCGCCCTTTTTCGGCCAGCCGAATACCTTGGGCCAAAGAGGGCCAGCTGGGGCTTCAGGGTGGAGTGAAACCACAGTCCTGCGCAGCGCTGGTTTACAAACGGATAGGGGAAAACTGCACGTAAAAATGTGTTTTATGTCCTCGAACAAATGAGCTACTAACCTGACAGTGGAAACGCGACATGATTTCGCCCTCACTCCTCATGCTCCTGGGCTATTGGCACGGCCCGGCCCGATAAAAGCCCCGGCTCACACTGGCCAGACAGCGGAAATGCAGCTATTGTTGCACATTTCTGCTGTGTGATTGGCTCTTAGATCATTATAGAGTGAAAAAAGTCCACATTTTATCATTATTATTGACATTATGGCGATTTGATATAATATCGTTTATCGCCCCAGCCCTGATACAGATGAACACCTCTTGTTAAATTAATTCTTTCAAAATATTTCCTGTGTGCTGTTTAATTTTAAATTATTAATTTCTAAAAATAGATTTTTTTTTGTCTTTGCCATGATGACATTGTGTGTGTGTGTGTGTGTATATATATATATATATATATATATATATATATATATATATATATATATATATATATATAGATAGATAGATATATATATAGATAGATAGATAGATAGATAGATAGATAGATAGATAGATAGATAGATAGATAGATAGATAGATAGATAGATAGATAGATATATATGGATAACTAATTAGTATTACCAGACACTACTATCCAGCCTAAAGTGCAATGTAAAGGCTTAATAAGGCATAATATTTGACTAAATATTTTTCAAAATACTAATATTCAGCTTAAAGTGCCATTTAAATGCTTAACGAGGTTAATTAGGCAAGTTAGGGTAATTTGGCAAGTCATTGTATAACAGTGGTTTGTTCTGCAGACTATCAAAAATAAAATATTGCTTAAGTGGGCTAATAATATTGACCTTAAAATAGGTTTAAAACAATTAAAAACTGATTTCATTTTAGCTGAAATAAAACAAATAAGACTTTGTCCAGAAGAAAAAATATTATTGGAAGTACTGTGAAAAATTCTGGTACCTGTTAAACCTCATTTGGGAAATATTGGAAAAAGAAAACAAAACTCAAATAATTCTGACTTCAGCTGTACATGACAAATTCAATTTGCACCACTTCATTTGAGCTCAAGAAAATATTAATGCTGCTGTTAAAAACCTTGACTATTATAACGCCTCACGACAATCATGTTTATGACAGATTTATGACAAGTTATGCTGTCTCGGTGATGTCAAAGACAACTCAATATCATCTTTGCATTTAAAGTGACAACTGAGCTACTGACACTTAATGACAGTTGTCTAGGCATGCATACAATCTTATTAATATTCATGATCATGTCATGTTTATGAAGGTGCGATGACAGTCTTATGAAAACCCCTTTCAAGTGTATCTGGAATGCTATTTTAATCATAAATAGTTCCTTCTAGCCAAGAAGTGTTATTTCGCTAACACTGGCTTATTATCTGCCTATTATTGTGCTATTAACTGATTATTAGAACTTTTAAAGTATTGTCTTATTTTACATCCCTAATCAACAACTCAACTACTACCTTCTAGCTATTAATAATCAGCAAATTAGTAGTTTATTGAGCTAAAAGTCTTCGTTAATGGTTTGTTATCAGAGTGAATTAAAACATGACCTTTATTTCTTGTAGCATTTATTGAAGGATTTTACAAACCCATACTCGTTCAGATAGCTAGCTTACTTGAATATATCTTACCAGAGTGGAATGTATCTTGATGACTCTTTACAGCAGCTTCAGAGACGAATGTTTGATCGCACATTGAACACTGGAGAGGGTTTTGTCCCGGGTGGGTGCTCTGGTGCGAGATCAGGTTTCTCCTCCAGCGAAAGCTAAGGCCGCACTCGGTGCATTTATAGCGTTTTTCACTGGTGTGAATCCGCTGGTGGATTTTAAACATGCACTGCTGGCTGAATTTCTTCCCGCAATGACTGCATTCAAACGGCTTTTCTTGAGAGGACACTTTTGGTTTTTCTGCCGGTTTCTCAGATCCACTTTGCTTCTTTGTGGAGGTTTCTAGAAAACACAGAGAGAAATGTATTAACCCTTATGTGCTGGTGGGGATGTTTTCATCCACTCTGAGGTGATTCTGAGGCTTAATTTGGCCACAGATTTCTCTGTGTTTCAGTAAATGGAATGAATTTTGGTGACAAATCTTATTTTGACACATATTTTGGGAAAATGCTTTGAACATTTTACAAAACCTCAACAATACGCTCTCTGCAAATTGACTCCCTTTCATTATGTTGGTGTCTGTTTATTCCCCATTGACTTCCATTATAATCACATTTTTTGATTGCAAAGCCATGACACCAAATAATCTTGATTGTTGATGGTTTCAAATTTGTAATTTTACTTTCAGTGCAAAAAAAAGCTTAATTTCTGGCTTTTATATGGAGTATTTTTTGTGTGAGTGTATGAGTGACCTTTGCGCACTTACCTAGATATGTCTGAGAAAGTCAAAATAAGCCCCTCAGCTCTCAGAACACAGTATGTGTATTAACCTCCTAGGGCTTGAGTTTTCACATACATGGACAGCACATTTTAGCTCTTAAGTGGCTATTTAAAATACTTTGAATGCTTTATTTTGTTACAGACAGTGTCATCCTGCAACTGTTTTGCAGCATATGAAATGTCCCAAACCCTATTTTTAACTGTCCAAAATGGGAAAAATGTTGTTTTTACTCTCTGATAGTCAAAGCAAGTTCAAAAAAATTTCTCTGTTAAAAATATGCATTAAAAACAATTCAGGATAAAGTGTTTAATAAACTGTTTTAAATTCGGGCCACGAGTCCACATATATGGACATAATTTTTCTCTGAAAGTACATCGTATCAAAAGATGATACTTATAAATACCTAATTAGAATTTAAAAAAATATATAAGCCCAAATAGCAAAGATAAATAAAAAATGCATGTAAAAAAAAAAAATCAAAACAGCTTGAGCCTTAAGAGGTTAATGCGCGCACACACAATAATCTGCTGTTTTACTCCATTGAACTCCATATAAAAGCCAGAAACTTTTTTTTTTTTGCACAGGCCTATCTAACATACCTCAACAAGTCTTGTCGCCTATCCAAGTTTTAGGAACAACAAATAATAACTTGACTTCTAGTTGATCATTTGGTATCAGAAGTGGCTTATATGAAAGGCAAAGACCTCTAGATTACGCTTATTTTACCACAATAAAATATGAACATGCCTTGATTATTAATGATTTCATTAGGACAGTAAGCTCTGACTCTGCTTTGACAAAAGTCTCATCACTGAACAGAAATAATATCCAGTATAGAATATGTGGTCATGCTGCAGTGGAAACAGAATGAATATTGTGTCTGACTCCATCATGAGCTTGGAGGACTGCATCCATACATCTCTGCAATGACTCAAATCACTGATTAATAAAGTCATCTGGAATGGCAAAGAAAGCGTTCTTGCAGGACTCCCAGAGTTCATCAAGATTCTTTGGATTCATCTTCAATGCCTCCTCCTTCATCTTACCCTAGACATGCTCAATAATGTTCATGTCTGGTGACTGGGCTGGCCAATCCTTGAGCACCTTGACCTTCTTTGCTTTCAGGAGCTTTGATGTAAAGGCTGAAGTATGAGAAGGAGCGCTATCCTGCTGGAGAATTTCCCTGTGATTCCTGTGGTTTGTAATGTAATGGGCAGCACAAATGTCTTGATACCTCAGGCTGTTGATGTTGCCGTCCCCTCTGCAGATCTCTCGCACACCCCCATACTGAAAGTAACCCCAAACCATGATTTTTCCTTCACCAAACTTGACTGATTTCTCTGAGAATCTTGATCTATGCGGATTCCAGCAGGTCTTCTGCAATATGTGTGATGATTGGGATGCAGTTCAACAGAAGATTCATCTGAAAAATCAACCCTCTGCCACCCAATGATCAACTAGAAATCAAGTTATTATTTGTTGCTCTTACAACTGGGATCAACGACAAGACTTTAGTCAGGTAGTGTAAAGAATTAAAGCTGCCAATTGATGATCAACAGTAAAAATTACATATTTTACCTCTTCCCAACAGGGAAAACCAGCAACAATCAAGAATGCATGATTATATGGCGTCATTGCTTTGCAATCCAAAAATGTCATTATAATGGAAGTCAATGGGGCAAAAACAGCCACCAACATAACAAAAGGGTAGTCAATTTGAACAATACACAAGAGTTAATCTTAAAGGCCATCATTACGGCAAGACACTGTAAGAGACTCAGGTAAATAAAGTTATAGCCACACTTTTCAACTATATTATCTCATCAAAAGCAGTCGATTAAGAGACAGTTGCTGCATCCCAATGTGCATACTTGTACTATGTCCTAAAAGTATGTACTTTTTTTGTAGTTGAGTGTGTAACAGAAGAGTATCGTCCCAAATAGCAGACTATACACGAATCACTCATGCACTTACACACTCAACAGGACAGTATATGAATTCAGTGTCGTAGTGTCATCCTAAATGGTCTCAGCAACATCTGATTCTTGCTGACATTAAATGCTGGATGGTGGTTTTCAAACTTACTTTCATGGGTCCGCATGTGAGTGCGGAGGAAACTGGGACGCCCGAACCCCTTAAAGCAGATGGGGCAGTTGTGTGGTCTCACTCCCGTGTGTATTTCCAGATGCTTCTTCAAGTCTCCCGGGGTGTAAAAGCTCTTATTGCACACAAAGCAGACGAACGCGCGCTCTCCTGTGTGTGATCTAATGTGCACCACCAGAGCAGAGCGCTGCCGGAAGCTTTTGTTGCAGGTGGGGCAGTTGAAGGGTCTTTCTCCGGTGTGAATGCGCTCGTGTTGTAATAAACCCTGGCGTCGACCAAACTTCCTCCCGCAGTAAGAGCAGGCGAAACATTTCCCCTCCACATCAACATGCTGATCTGTTCAAATTGCCAAGAAGAAAACAGACTGTCAAAATGGCTTTAATTAAACTGTAGGCTGACAACATTATCTTCAACTCGGTTTTTATTTCATTCAAAAGGATTCGCCCTCCTGTCAATATATTTCCAATAGTGATGTTTAACAGAGCAAATATTCACAGTATTCCTTACACTATTTTTTTCTTCTGGAGAAAATCTTATTTATTGTAGTTTGGCTTATTTCATTTTAGTTTGGTTTTATTTATTTCATTTAATTATAATTAACAAATAAATATAAAAAAATACAACAAATAAATGTAAATAAATAAATAAAAATAAATAAATAATTTGAATAAATAGATAATAAATAATAATAAATAGTTTGGCTTATTTCATTTTAGTTTGGTTTTATTTATTTCATTTAATTATAATTAATAAATAAATATAAAAAATAAAACAAATAAATGTAATTAAATAAATAAAAATAAATAAATAATTTGAATAAATAAATAATAAATAATAATAAATAGTTTGGCTTCATTTTAGTTTGGTTTTATTTATTTCATTTAATTAAATTAATAAATAAATATAAAAAAATAAAACAAATAAATGTAATTAAATAAATAAAAATAAATAAATAATTTGAATAAATAAATAATAAATAATAATAAATAGTTTGGCTTATTTCATTTTAGTTTGGTTTTATTTATTTCATTTAATTATAATAAATAAATAAATATAAAAAAATAAAACAAATAAATGTAAATAAATAAATAAAAATAAATAAATAAATAATAAAATCTTTACTCTCAGGCTTTAATGGGCATTAAAATTGATGCGGAATTAGCATTGTTTAGATGTTCAGACCAGGCTCTAACTTGGCCTAGACATCAACAATTCTCCTTTATGTAAAATATAGTTATAAAGTTTTATAATGTATGTAAATAAATATAGAAATGAAGAATCTGAAAATTGATGCTTTTCGGAGGCCATGGAGGCTTTATGAATAACACCTCCTTAAAAAGCTATGAAAAGAGTATACTAGATTTAGCTTACCCCTAAGTAAAAATTGTATTTATGAATAAAAAAAAAATGGAATAATAATAATAATAATAATAATACAATAAATGTATAAAATAAAAATAAAAAATATAAATAAATATACTTTTTATTAATTTATTTTATTATTTTTTTAATTATTACATTTTTGTTTTATTAAAGTTTTATTTATTTATTTTTAATTGTTACCATCAGCACTCTTTAAGAATTAGACGAGAAACAGGCACTGGTACAATGATTTAGTTTATTGAATGAATAATTTTTGTAGACAGTTTTTAATATCCCCTGCCCTATTATTATCCTGTAGTATTGCAGAAAACTCCTCCTCTCTCCTTTTGAGGATGTGAACTTTTCAAAAACAAGTTTCTTAGTGTATTTCTCATAAGATTATTAAAATAACAAATGTTACCCATCTATCTTAGTAGCATTTTTACAAATATCACTTTTTTCCTGAAGGTTTAATACAGTTGAAGTCAGAATTATTAGCCCTCCTCTATATATTTTCCCAATTTCTGTTTAACAGAGAAAAGTTTTTTTTAGCACATTTCTAGACATAATAGTTTAAATAACTCATTTCTAATTACTGATTTATTTTATGTTTACCATGATGACAGCACCTCAAATTTGACTAGATATTCTTCAAGACACTTCTATACATCTTAGTGACATTTAAAGGCTTAACTAGGTTAATTAGGGTAAAGTTAGGGTAATTAGGCAAGCCCTTGTATAACAGTGGTTTGTTCTGGAGACAATCCAAAACTAATATCGCTAAAGGGGGCTAATAATATTGACCTTAAAATAGCGTTAAAAAAATTAAAAACTGCTTTTATTCTAGCCGAAATAAAACAAATAAGACTTTCTCAAGAAGAAAAAACATTATAGGAAATACTGTGAAAAATTCCTGAATCTGTTCAACATCATTTGGGAAATATTTGAAAAAGAAATAAAAATTCACAGGAGGGCGAATAACTATATATCGTTACATTACAGCACTTATAATATAGTTTGAGGTGGATCAGGGCAATAAATAAATGCCCTTCATGCAATTTATCTGGGCAGTTCTTCTTACCTGGATGAAATATGAGCTGATGTTTTTTCAGGGACGTGGTGAGAGCGAAGGTTTTGCCGCATAGGATGCAAAAATATGGCTTCTGATGATCTGTCAGCTCTGAACTGGAGCTCGGATTGGCATCATGGTCTTGATTCGCTGAGGGACTCAAGTCCATCTCCATCTCTGATTGGTTGCTCGTTTCTATATAAAAAAAAACAAAACATAGATATGCAACTTAAAGTCCACATGAACCAGAAGCCATGACTGTTAGTTTTTGGGCGTGGCTAACATACTAACCCCCCCCCCCCCCCCCCCCCCCCCCCACCTATCAGTTTTGACAACAAATAGAGATGGTGAGGACGAGGAGTCTGTTCGGTTGAAATAACTCTCCCTAAAGCTGAGGTCACACTTGACTTTTCCTCCCATAGACTTCCATTCATATGCATGTGAATGCGTCAGACTGGACACGCAAGGTCATGCGTCAAGTTTCGCATGTTGTTGCGGTACAAAGTTCAAGCTTGGTGAACTCTGACCTGCAAAATCGCATCGCTTGACTGCGTGAGACCAATCGAGGATCAAAACAGGACCTCTCTGGACAGAAATTTAAAACATGGAGCAATCGCTTGCTTTTTTTATGTCTAATCATCTTGTTTAATCCCGCCCCTTTTCACAGCGCCCACGACAGAATTTCGCACACACAAAGCCCAGTGTGACCGTAGCTTAACCCCGTTTCCCCATCTTTCTGAATGAACCAACTACATCCAATCAGCTTACAGTATAAAAAAACAAGCCACGCCCACTGTTTTCTTATTGAATATTCTGTTTCTCTAGGAACTGAATCACAATACGGAAAAAAAACAGTCGCAGCTTCTGGTTCATGCGGACTTTAAACTACAAATCGCATGTGTTCTGTAGCTCCAGCTCCGCTTTACTTCAGACTAAACATTGCATATCCTGCGATGTGACTATTGCACATTGTATTATCGACGCTGTAATAATATATTGTGCAGCTCTAGAACCTACTGTCAGAAAGCATGGCTGATGATCCAGAAGCCCCACAGGCGTCCTCCAGCTCCTCCTCCTCCTGAGGAATACCCCCATCATTTCCGTCCTGCTGCTTGTTCACATGGGACAGCATGTGCGCCTGCAGGCTGCTGGGTCGAGGGAAGCTCTTCGAGCACAGTGGGCAGCTGTGCGGCCTGATGCCAGTATGCGTGCCCATATGAGTCTTCAGATCTCCCGAACCGTAGAAGCGTCTGCAGCAGACGAAGCATTCGAAGGGCTTTTCTCCAGTGTGGATCTTCCTGTGCACGATTAACACGGAGCGCTGCCTGAAGCTTTTGTTGCACACATTGCAGCGAAACGGCCTCTCGTCGGTGTGAATGCGCTTGTGTTGCTCCATGTCTTGATGGCGTCCAAATATTTTTCCGCAGAATGGACAGGTGAAGCGCTTCCTTTCAGCAACACTCAAACACTCTGTTGGGAAAAATGCATCAAGGGGATTTTTAAATGATGCAAACTTTGAAAATGATAGCAATATTCAGACAATACTGTATTGTGCAATGATGTTTCATGACCAAACATAAAATTATATAGGCATACGGCAACATTTGTGCATCCAAAAATATTCAGTTGAAACAGCAATGTTTAGTTTCCAGCCAAAATGGTTTTGAAGAAACCGCTTGAGTGAAACTTCTGGTGCATTTTGCACAACTTGGTTAAATTAGCTTGTGTGAACTTTAAAGGAGACCTGTTATGCCCCTTTTTACAAGATATAAAATAAGTCTCTGATATCCCTAGAGTATGTGTGTGAAGTTTCAGCTCAATATACCCTACAAATAATTCTTTATAACCCTCTGAAACTGACCATTTTGGGCTTTTATCTTAATTGTGGGGATTTGGTGACTGTCGCTTTAAATTCAAATGAGACTGTGCTCTTTTCAAAACTGAGGGCGGAGCTCCAAATGGCAGCTGTCATAACAAACAATGTCATCTTTCCATTTAAAATGTCATAATTGAGTGACACTTAATGACAGTCATTATAAGCATGCGTAAAATCTCTTTCACATTCATGACATGTCATGATTATAAAGGTTTAATAAAAGTCTTATAAACACCTCTTCAAGTACAGCGTTACAAAATTTTTTTTACTTGCAACTACCATACACCCAGCGCAATAAGGTGCGAGACGTGTTTGGCTTGATTTGTTGCTGTTTTCAGAGCAGCGCAACCCTAATCTTCACATTTTACACCACGATTAAATATCAGATCCATTTGCGCCACTTTGTGGACTCATGGGTGTGCTGGTCTATAAAGGAGGTGTGTTAGGGCATATTGTTGGCGTGTTGCTATTTTGAGAAACTGAAATAGACCAACAGCGCCACTGACCAACTAAAAGCTGCACTAAGAGCAGAGCATGTTATTTATGCGCCTATGCAGGTCCAAACACTGACACATTACTGAATACACACAGGATGTACAGCAATACACAAATATCTTTACAAATGAGAACAATTAAAGGATTAAAATGCTACAAAAATGATGATTTTCTACATAAACACCACTGCCTCCATGGCTAATCTCAGGGTTTTTTTTTTTTGTTTGTTCATGGCAATCTGCATTTCTATAATGTTGTTGTTGTTGTTGTTATTATTAGCAGTATTATTTATTATCTGCATAAAAAGTAAAAGTAAAGTAAAGAGGCTGAATGGAGGAGGCTCGTTCTTTATCCTCGTGCTGCAGATGCTCTGTTTAACTGTTTTCTCACTAGTGAAGCTTTCAGTTTTTACACTTACAAAGTCCGCCATGTAAATAGCAAATGCGCCACGGCGAGACGCAACTGACTCTAAAAGGTAATGTGAGATGAGACTCTGATTGGTTTAATGCACGTTATACTCAACACACCCAGAACTCATTAAGAGAATAAGCTCAACCCTGTTATACCATGCGCCGCAGAGCGTATTTTTCCATCCTTAAAATAGCAAAAGTGGATTCATACATGCCTTTAATGCTTTTGCACCATGCGCTTTAGACTTTGCGCCTAGATCGTTAAAATAGAGCCCTGTATGTCAGGTGGCCTGATTTTAAAACTGTGATTTCTAGACACTGAAAATTCACACAAAGGATAACATCTTTAAATGTGTTTTTTTTTATTGCACATTTGGAATAAATATACATCTATCAAGGAAAGTAAAAAAATATTTTAATGGGTAAAAACTGAGAACCAATGTACTAGGGCTGGTGTCCCTGCAGAGTTTAGCTCCAACTTGCCTCAACAATATGGCTGGGTGTTTCAAGTATACCTAGTAAGACCTTGATTAGCTCATTCAGGTGTGTTTGATTAGGGTTGGAGCTAAAATCTGCAGGACACCGGCCCTCCACGAACAAGTTTGGTGACCCCTGCACTAGGGGCTCTTCAAAAGACATATTTAGACAGTGTAAAAATTTATTTATAGAAAAAACCTAATACTGTTTTAAAAACTAAAGATTGCCTTTATTAGATAGAACAGTATTGAGACAGGAAGCGAAGTTGGAGAGAGAGAGGGGGGTAGGGTAAGGAAATATCCTCGAACGGGGATTCAAACTCAGGACGCCCTGACGTGCTACTGCACCATATGTTGACGCGCTAATTAGGGGTGGGCGATATGACCTAAAATTAATATTACGGTATTTTTCATCTTTTGAACGGTGACGGTATAATATCATGGTATTTCAATAGCAAAATAATATACATCTCAAGGAAGAACGGACAAAAGAAAGTCTCACTTCTATCACTCTTTAAAAGTTTGGGTTTGGGTCATTGTAAATGCTCAGTCTCGTTATGAGCTGATCTTCATTTCTCTGTGTTGGTGGAATAAAGCAGGCGAGTCAGCCGCACCAATTTATGAGCAGACAGAGCAGGATTCTCATGATGACCACCAGCGCAATACTGCTCTTTGTTATGAGCCGTAGTTTCAGTGTAAACTTAGTAAAGGCGAGTTTCTTTGGCGATGATGTGTACAGTGTTAGATTTTATATTTAGCGGACATTTGCGCTGAACATGCGGTGAATGCAACGCATCGAGATTCAGGCACCCTCTCCGAAAACCCTCGATTGATCTCAGCGGGTGGATCAACATTTACCTCATGTCATGATCGCTGTCACCTGCGCCATTATTATTATTATAACTTTAGGTGAGGTTTGCAAACCTGTGCACCTTTCACTCTTCAGCCGTTTGCATTTCCTGCAGTAACAAAAGCTCCCTGTTATCTGACAGCGGGAAGCGTTGAGTGACTGACAGCTAATATGAACCAATACAGCAGCAGGGTAGAGCGATTCAGCAAGTTTTTAGAGAAAATCAAATCAGATTGCACTACAACCATTATATTCAGACACACAAATGCTCCCAAATATATTATGAGGGCGCATAGATTACATTTCGGGCGCTCATGCGACCAAAATGGTTGCAATTTCGAGCCCTGTAGTATAAGGACATGTATTCAGACCACAACTAAACGTTTGAAGAAAATTGAATGCCTTATTATTTAGAATTAGCTATTATTGATGTAAATGCAGCCGTTCAAGGCGCATAATTGATTTATTACGGTATTGACGGTATTAGAAAATCCATGTCGTGGCGCAATGTCACACCGGTGATGACTATGACACCGGTGTACCGCTAACCACTAGGCTATTGTACTGACTAAAGATTACATTTTAAAATTATTTTAAAAATGTATAGATATTTAAATATACAAATATTTTTTTTAAAAGTTTCTTTTATATTGATCA
The DNA here is from genome assembly GCF_903798145.1 of Danio aesculapii. Taxonomy (NCBI): domain Eukaryota; kingdom Metazoa; phylum Chordata; class Actinopteri; order Cypriniformes; family Danionidae; genus Danio; species Danio aesculapii. The sequence goes on from NC_079458.1 coordinate 40,241,778, forward strand.
TCATTTGGGGGTCCATCGCATAAAATAAACTCCTGATTAAACCAAAAATCTGTAACCACTGAATATTTATTAACCCCCATAAATCCTCATATAATGTCTTCCATATTTAGTGAGCTCTGCTATTTCTCCTCAGCTGTGATGATTTAAAAACAAAAGTTGCGCAGTCCTCACCTGGATGAGCGACACGCTGATGCTTAATCAGGGAGAAGGAGACTGAAAACTTGCGGTCACAGATCATGCACTGATATGGCTTCTCCTCTGTATGATGAGTGCGGTAATGTTTCTTCAGGTTTACTGCTTGACTGAAATATTTCTCACACTGAGAGCACTGGTACGGCTTCTCTCCAGTGTGAACCCGCAGATGGATTCGGAGCTTGGCTTGCTTGTTAAACCTCTTTTCACAGTGATTGCACTGGTGTGGCTTTTCTTCATCAGAAGTCTGCTGGTCAGCTGTAAACTCTTCATCTGGAGGAGCGTCTGCTGGTCCAATGTCTGGAAAAGAAACAACAATTTTAAAGCTCCCGTTAATTGCATTTTTATTCGATGTTTGGCATAATCTCAACCTGAAACATGAAGAGAGATGGGAAATAGTGTAGCTCCTACAGCCAATAGCGTTTTGTTTTATCACAGCTCTGCCAGTGACCGTGGTTAAGCTCAAGCGCATCAAATGTGAATCTTCTTGAAGGAGGCGGGGCATGTCAGATACTAGAGAGCATTTGATTGGTCAGAGGATTTGATAAGAAACTGAAGTATGAGGTCACATGAAAAAAAAAACGTTGATCCATTTAGGCGGATGTGGTAAACTGCCTTGCATGTTTATTTGGAACGCACTGAATATTCGGCCGCTGAAATATTTTTACTTAATATTTAATTACATTTTTGGGGGTTTTTACAAAATACTTAATGCCTTAAATTCCTTAAGTTGACATAAATGTGACAATTATTTATGCACTGGCCCCATTTAAATACACTATCAAATCTTTCTCAAATATCAGTCAGAAGACAAGCGTAAAACCACTCAACAGCTAGATGTTATTTCTAGATGTTATCTAATGGCCCGTTTCCACTGAGTGGGGTACGGTTCGGTACGCTTTTATGGCCATTTGCACTGTCAAAAGGTACCTAAAAGCGAACCATACCTACCACTTTTTGGGTACCCTTTCGGAAGGGTACCTAGCATAACAAAAGGGTACCAAAAGGCAGAGCAAGATGTGCAGCTGAACAATATTGGTTTGCAGAGATACGTCACTCACTCTAGCAACAAGCCAGGAGAATGAAAACAAAGGAAATTAAATACACAGCCGAGACTTTACACTGTAATAATATATACATATAGTAGCGAGCCATGGTCAACCCGAGCTTAAACAAACCTTGTCGTCGTCTTGATGAAAAGCCACAAAGCCTAGAAGAAGAGCAGAATCTACCCTGTGCACTGTTATTGTTTACAAGGCCGTCTAAAGGGAGAGCGGTTTTACTTTTTCACGGGATTATTGAAGTGCTTCTAACACCAGATGCTTTCAGAAATGGACAAACACGAGAGTGAAGAGCAAAAAGGAGAAACCCGAAAAAACAAAGGAGCAAATGATTCTTTCAGCAACCTAAAAGATGAACACACTGCCATGTTGAACTATTATCATCAGCTTTTGGACTGTTATGAACTCTGAATGACAGAATTACTCTCTAACAGAGGTCACATGTGCTGCTGAAGATTAAATATGCAGATGAGAGGTCTGCTCTGACTGTGGGCTATATGTTGCGTGTTGTTTTTGAACCCAAATAAGGACTAAATGTCTGCTGTGTGTAGTTTCTCTGTAGTTGGTAACATATCGGAGACTGTAAGCGTCTGTATGTGTTCATATATGTTCATTTGTTTATTTATTTTATATAATCACAGACAGCAGTAGGCTATTTTGCACTGATCTGCAGTTATAATCAAATCTTGTTCACAGAAAGGTTAGTAATGAACATCTGTACACAAGTATTTATGTGTATAAAGCATCTGTTTTGTGAGAAGTGCTTCTCATATGATATGTGAGCGACCCGTACAGCTTTACTTTGACATTTCCTCCAGCGAGAATGACGTCGACTGAAACTTTGTTGTACATCATGCCCTTGGTACCCTTTTGGCAGTGGAAACGCAAGCCTGATAAAGGTGACCCTTACCGAGCCGTAGTGTACCGTGCTGTACCTCTCAGTGGAAATGGGCCATTAGTCCCCATCCCCAGAAGTGATAACCCATTGTTGCAATGTGCCAAATAAATATTTTGATTTCATTTGTAATTCATTTATCATTTAAAAACTTTACTTTAATTTATGCAAATGCAATGCCTTGTTATGGTAAGTTTATAACAATAGTGTTATTACAGTGCACAGTCATAGCCATAACCATGGAATGGTGTTAATAACTGGCATAATTTCTTTTGGTTTTCGACCTTGCCTTCCTATTTTTCTGTGCATCCCTAATGTTTACATTAGTTTTAGATCATCTAAACGTGAATTTTGTCACAGTTTTGGAACACACTAGCTTATAGATATCCTAAAAACTAACAATACTGATACTAACACCTAACACTTAATTTCATAGGACCTAGATTTGTGGAGGGAGATTTTTAGACCAATGAGATTTTACAGTGGACTACACTTGGGAAATACTTGAAAAACTATAAAAATTTTACATGTATAAGTGTACATTTGACCATTCTTTAGGGTGATACAATTGAAGATACTTGGACAATAGGTGTGAATGTACTGATTGTGATTACTGGGCTCACCCTTTTGAACAGAATCCAGAGAGCGCTCAGATGATGGAGATGCAGCTCTTTTAGCCTCCTCCGGTTGAGCACTGTTTTCGTTAAACCCATCGCTCTCAATATTGTCAGCAAACGCCACAGACTGCGGTTCACTGCAGTCGTTCAGTGGGTCGGATTGTAAGTGTCGGTCTACATCTTCAGACGCCAGAGAACTGCAGGGTCTCTCACGGTCATTATCTTCCAATCGGTGGACGTCGTCTGATTCAGAGAAGGTCTGATCGTGGGGCATGAGATTGGATAGGTCTGAAAAGCTGTTGACGCAGTCGGGACAGCGGTGGGAAATCTCTCCGGTGTGTGTCAGCTCGTGCTCCTCCAGATCGCAGTCAAAATTCTTCCCACATTCGACACAGATTAAGCACTTTCCCTCCGTACTGACATCTTCACCTATATAAATAAGAGAGAGAGAGAGAATAATTCATTTGTGATCGGTCGATATCTGACATTTATTATTACAGAAAAAGATCTGAACAAAAGAACAACAGTTTGTACCTTGATGAAACGCACGTAGATGTCTTTTCAAGGAGGATAACAGGGCGAAGTTTTTAACACAGATCACACAGTGGAAGGCCTTGGCATCCGTATGGACGAGCTGATGAGTCTTGAGATCTCGCTCCCGCGCGAACGTCTTTCCACACTCCAGGCATTGGAAAGGCCTCTCGCCGGTGTGAATGCGGACGTGTTCGGACAGATGCTGGATTCGGGAAAACCCCTTCCCGCACTGAGAGCACTGAAACGGCTTCACAGCGGCAGACAAACTTTTATTGAGCTC
>NC_079458.1:40247856-40272856 GCF_903798145.1 Danio aesculapii
ATTATTATCATTATGATTATTATAATTATTATTTATTGTTAAATCGCCTGTTGTGTAATTTTAAAAAGTATTAATGCCTTTCTATTATTGTTGTTAATAAAAAAAAATGACAGATTGACAACTGTTCAAACGTAATAACATATGTAATTACATAAATTAATAAATATGCAGCTTTATTTAAAAGAGCTTTTAGAAGATTTTAGACCTTTGGGAGGGGTTTAAAAGTATATTACGAAATAATTTAATATAAATAGTCAGAAAAAGGTGTAGTTATTGTTGGAAAAATAGTCAAGATTGATTTGTTTAATGTCATTTGATATTGTTTTCAGTAAAATGATATTGTGGATGGATGGATGGATGAATAAGCGTATTCCAATTTTGGTACGTATCTCCAATAATACTTTACAGAATTTTCTGTGACTCCAAAATTAGTTATTTTATTTTATTTTTAATTTCATACACATTCTAATATCTGCTTTATAATAAACCTTATTCTTTTTTATGCAAATTTTATATTCATAAAGGTAAATTTTCAAATTGCAAGCCATTATTTATATCATTTATGCAAGAGATGATCACAGATTCACTTAACAAGAAAGCACTTAAAGCAAACACAATTTGCACGACCTTTAATATGTATAATATATAATGTATCTTTCTGTTATATAATAAATGTTAAAGTAAATTCATCTGTCAGGCAAAGATATTGTGGAGATGAGTAATTAACAAAATATTAAGCTCAAATTTACAACTAATCAACTAATTAAGAACAAAAGCAAATATTGTCAATATGTCTTGCTATTATTATGAGCAAATGTAATAGATTAGCTAAAGTTTAGTAGAGGCATAACAGGCTAACTCAATGGACAAGCGACAGCTGAATAGTTAAGATACGTCCCTCTGTTTTGTCCATTCATTCTGAATACATAACATTACTACACTGAAAATAGGATTCAAAGATGATTCGTTGGATTTACTAAACTTTTTAAGGTAAGTAGTTCATTTATTTGAGCTGAATTTAAACAAACAAATTAAGTTGAACATTGAACATATGGGTTGTTTAAATTTAACCCATACAAGTTGTTTGCAACAATTTTGCTAATTTTTTTTTTTTCAGTGTAGAGCAGTGGTGTAGTCGGGGCTATACGCACTTATACTCTGTATGCCTACTTTTTTCCACTAGCTGTTTGGGTATTACGATTTTTGAGGATCAATAATTGCGTATACCCTCGGTATACTCACTTGTTTTGCTGATTAGACTTCCCTATTTTACGTGTATTTGCATCCTCTTTAACTGCATACCAAATGTTTTTTTTTAACTCTCATCTTAATTTGTTGCAATTGGTGCATTTTTGTTTATATTTTGCGCCATTCCCCGCCCCCTGACGTCCACAGCAGCTGTGAGAAAATTTCGTGAGTGTTTCGAAGTCAACTGAATGTTGTCTCGCTGAAACGTTCAGGTAAAATTATAACACAGCATGGGCAGGGTGGGTGGGTAATAGTACACCACCATTTTTTTAGGACTACACCACTGGTGTAGAGGCATATATATTTTTTTTCTTACCCTGTTCTTGTTGATAAAATGGGCACACAGCCATGCTAGCCTCAGTGCTTCCAGTGAACTGTCTTTCCATTATAAGATTGTGCTTTCTTTAAAGATCAGTGATCTTCACTGCCTGTTATGTCTTTAAAATATGGAAATGTATTTTACCTCAGTATTTTCAATAGAGTTTCTGCACTAGCATGCTGATCCTGACGGCACTAGCACAGTCTTTCATCTCCGTTTATGCTTGAACAACTAAACGAATGCTTAACCCAATGTATTTTAATGAGATTACAACATGGATGCTGTAAAACGAACCTTATGAAACTGAAAATAGTCATTAAGCTTGCACTCATTAAGCTTTTTTACACATTAAGCTTTCACCGGAAGTTTATCATTGGCTGAAAAACACTAGCTGTGCGTATACCCAATTTATGACTCGAAGCAGCGACCTTCTTGCTGTGAGGCGGCAGTGCTAACCACTGGGCCACCGTGCTGCGGTCAAGTTTAATATGTGCACTAAATGTTCACACTGGTATTAAGATGCGTTTTCATCTTTTTATTCACAAGTGGGCAAAGGACACACATTAAAGTTCACACCTGCTGAATAAATGCGTTTCTTTTAGCCACTTTTTTGATTACTTCAAATGTTCATAATTACCAAAAGAATGTTATTAAAAGTATCAGAACAATTAAACATGCTTTCTAAATAGGATACTCTATTTCCAATCAACTATATTAGGCCTTTAACAGATTTACATGTGTATATATGATGTTGTTTTTATAATATTCATTTAACAAATATTATACAACATCGAAAGTAATATAACTAGGTGTCTTTAACTAAGATTATAATGCAAATGATCGGGAATTGATCATGCAAAAACACCCATAATCCAGCACATGCATCACAGATAAAAGATTTATTTTATTTCTGACCAACTCCTGCCAAAACTTTACTTTTAAAGGAGAAATGGCTTGAATTGAAACACATTTCATGAGCACATCAGTGGCTTTATCAATCTTTCTTTTAAGTCCAGCTTTATTGTTGGAGTGGAGAACATGAGACTGATTCCTGTGACGCTCCAGAGACAGACGAGTCTTCGCTGAGGCCAGCTTCCAGCCTCCGCCGCTGAGACTGCAGCTCTGCACAAGACGTTTGGCCAGTGGAGAAATTAAAATGGTCGTGCCCAACTGAGCCTGGTTTCTCTCAAGGTTTTTTTTTCTTCACTTCCGCCATTAGTGAAGTTTTTTTTTCCCTCTCCGCTGTCGCCACTGGCTTGCATGGTTTGGGATCTGTAGAGCTGCGCATCGTTGGATTTGCTCTTCAGTATTTGGACTCTCAGTAGTGATTATTAAACCACACTGAACTGAGCTAAACTGAACTGAACCTAAACACTACAAACTGAACTACACTGTTCCAATATACTATGACCTTTTATGTGAAGCTGCTTTGACACAATCTACATTGTATAAGCGCTATACAAATAAAGGTGAATTGAATTTAATTGAATTGTTCAACTACATGTGAGGACACACGATACAATTAAATATTGTGTCTTGGAAGACTGCAGCGCTACATGAATACACATGAAACATAATGAAGAATTAAAAAAATATAACCCAATTTATATCTGACAACTAGTTTTCTTGTGCACACTTCGGGTTTATTTCTATTCTTTGTCAGATGTTCATTCACTCATTTTCTTTTTCGGCTTAGTCCCTTTATTAATCAGGGGTCGCCACAGCGGAATGAACCGCCAACTTATCTAGCACATGTTTTACGCATCAGATGCCCTTCCAACTGCAACCCATCACTGGAAACACCCATATGCTCTCATTCACACACATTCACTACAGACAATTTAGCTTACCCAATTCACCTATAGCGCATGTGTTTGGACTTGTGGGGGAAACCGGAGCACCTGGTGGAAATCCACACCAACACGGGGAGAACATGCAAACTCCACACAGAAACGCCAAGTGACCAGCCGATGCTCGAACCAGTGATCTTCTTCCTGTGAGACGACAGCACTACCCACTGAGTTCTGATGTCAAACCAATTTTCATTTCCAAACAAAATGTAACGTCCCCACGACGTTGAGGTGCAACGTCAATCTAACGTCATGTCGTCGTCTTGTGCCTGCTGGGTGTTTAAGGCCATTTCAGTCATCATACAGTAAACATCTGTCATCTCATCAGTGACATGCATCTAAACAGGCTCTGGGTCAATGTGTGTGACGATTTTGGACATCTCCTTGGACACTTTTAATGCTTTCAAACAGTTTGATGCAATTATAAATAGCCCATGTCTTGAAGTAATTCACTCCCTGCTGAAAAATCCAGCTTAAACCAGCCTAGGCTGGTTGGCTGGTTTAAGCTGGTTGACCAGCCTGGTTTTAGAGGGGTTTTGGCCATTTCCAGCTTGGTCTTAGCTGGTCAGGCTGGAAAATGACCAGCTAAATCCAGCTAAAACCAGCTTGACCAGCCTGGTTTAAGCTGGACATAGCTGGTTTTGGCTGGGCTTCCAGCCTGGCAAGGTGGTCAAGCTGGTTTTAGCTGGTCATTTTCCAGCCTGACCAGCTAAGACCAGGCTGGAAACCAGCCTGAAAGTGGCCAAAACCCCTCTAAAACCAGGCTGGTCAACCAGCTAAAACCAGCCAACCAGCCTAGGCTGGTTTAAGCTGTTTTTTTCAGTAGGGTTATGATGGGATTTACTTTCTATGTGTAAGTTAATTGGACAGGAATCACAAGACTGATTATTCTAATCCCCATAATTAAATATTAATAAATAAATACTTAGCTTGAGATGCCATAATACAATTTCTTACCATTTTAAGCTGTCTTCATTCCAAAGGCACATACTTTGTGGCTTAATCCTAAATATTAGTTTGTTGTTTTTATTTAATGTTGGATTCTGTTTGCGCCACCTTTTATTTAAAACTACAATAAAGCCCGAGTAAACACACCTTTAACACTTAATTTTATTTTCGATTTGTTATTTTATTCTTTTATAAATCTGAAATTTCATTTAGCAACATACGGACGGCATAGATACATAAAAATTCGCGTTTTAATAAATAAAAGTACTAAAATGATCGTTATTGCCCACGGCAACGTCAAGTACAACCATAATGCGTTAGACTATTTATTGACTGCATAATGCTATCTCATCTAAACACCTCTTCTGTCACGATTTATGTCCGCAGACAGTTGCCGTACTTTTCAGCCACACCATCACTAAAAGGGGGAGTCATATAAAACCCGCGATGCAATATTATCATTAATCTCCCAACAACACATCACATTCAAACATATCTCTTAAATGTCACTCTAAAACACAAATTTAATAAAAATATAGGATATTTAAAAGTTTACAATAACATCGTAGATTAAGAATCGATCTTCAACACCCCTCCAGCTGATGCAGTGGTGCAGTCTGTGAGAGGCAATGGCAGAGGTGTAGAGGGAGAGAGAGAAACCAAGCGTCTTGACAGCTTCTCTTCAAACCCGCACCTGTTAAAAAACTGACCCGAAGACAGCAGCTCCAGAACCCGCACACCTGAGTCCGGACCCCCCGAGACCTGCAGCTCCGCAGGGCTTTCTCAATCTCAGGTGTGTGTGTGAGAGTGTGTGTGTATATGTGAATGAGCGGCGCTCCGGCTAGCAGAGACGTTAGCAAAAGCTGCTCCATAAACACTCGAGATATGCTGGAAACACTCCGCGATCTCTGAGAAACACTAATGTACGTGTTTGTTTACAGCTATACACCGCTGTTACTCAATAATACGAGTTTATGATAGATTATCAGTGTGTGTTTTATGCTATAATGTCATGGATATGTGAAACTAGGCCTCTGCAGTTTTGGGGGTGACTTATTTAGAGCAAGTGTTAGTGATGTTGATTTGGGTCTCTGTGGATGGATGTATATTTGTAGATGAGGTGAATTATAGACTATGGTCTGCTTTGACAGCTCTAGTTGATGTTGACAGTGAGATTTTGATGCTTTCATGTGAGCTGATCTTGTCTGATCAAGTTTATTTCTATTTATTTCACAGTAATTATCATAACAAAGCAGCTTTACTGAAAGTTATTGATGTTCTTTTATAGTATCTGTTACATTTTTAAATCAGCATGTATGATTTTTAGGATTGACAATAGTTTTTGTTTAGTAAAAATTTTTCTGTTTTGCTTTCATTTCAGTTTTAGATTGAATCATTTATTTTAGTGCTTGAATCATTTTGATATTGAGGTAAAAGTTGGTTTTATATTTGCACGTTTTTTTTGACAACTTGTGACAAGGTGCCTATATTATTTACCACGCTACTCTGAGCATTCGGTCTGAAATCACACTTAAATAAGACTTTAAAACAACATTTAGCACTATTTAATTGACTGTGAGGAACTGTGTTGTACTTTGATATGCATTTGCTGCTAATATGATTTCATTATTTAGAATTTGCAATGAATGTTTTTCTGAAATTATGTTAAGGAGAAATTCAGAATGTGCAAATATAAAACCAAATTTACGACAATTTTGGTTCTATTTCAGTAGATTTCCCTAAAATTGAGTATTAGTGAGGTGATTTATAGATTATTAAGTGGTTTGACAGCTTTAGTGTATGTTGACAGTGAGATTTTGATGCTTTCATGTGAGCTGATCATGTCTGATCAAGTTTATTTCTATTTATTTCACAGTAATTATCATCACAAAGCAGCTTTACTGAAAGTTATTGATGTACTGTTATAGTATCTGCTACATTTTCAAATCAGCATGTATGATTTTTAGGATTGACAATAGTTTTTGTTTAGTTAAAATCTTTCTGTTTTGCTTTCATTTCAGTTTTAGATTGAATGATTTATTTTAGTGCTTGATTCATTTTGATATTGAGGTAAAAGTTGGTTTTATATTTGCTGGTTTTTCTTGACAACTTGTGACAAGGTGGCTATATATTTTTTACCACGCTACTCTGAGCGTTTGGTCTGAAATCACATGTAAATAAGACTTTAAAACAACATTTAGCACTATTTAATTGACTGTGAGGAACTGTGTTGTACTTTGATAGTCATTTGCTGCTAATATGATTTCATTATTTAGAATTTGCAATGAATGTTTTTCTGAAATTATGTTAAGGAGAAATTCAGAATGTGCAAATATAAAACCAAATTTATGTCAATTTTAGTCGATGTTGTTAGTGAGATTTTGATGCTTTCATGTGAGCTGATCATGTCTGATCTGGCTTTGTTATTCAGTTCAATTCTATTCAAGTTTATTTGGATAGCACTTTTCACAGTAATTATCATCATAAAGCAGCTTTACTGAAGGTTACACATTTATTTGATGGTTTTCTTGGAATCTAACAGTACTGAACTACAAGAAATAGTATAATAATAGATAAAATAACACTGTATAGTCTAGTCTTCATCGTTTGAGTAATAAAATACAATTTTTTTTTTTAGTTTAGATACCTTTAGAACCTCATGGTTTATGTTTGCTTAAATCATACACAGTCCCAGGTCTTAAAAACAAATCCAAATTAAAATCTTTCACTCTGTTTTAGGGTTAAACTTTGCAACAACTTCACAAATCACATGTTCAGAACTCTGAGTGAAAAAGCACAAAAGTAATTTGTGGTTAAATAAATTTTAGCAGAGGTTTTTCACATTAGTTTTTTTTACATTTTTACATTTGTTTTTTAGTTGGGGATTAATATTAGAGTAACCTAATAAAAATGTTTAGTTGGACACTGCACAGACCCACAGTAGTTAACTACAGTCCCACACTATAATTAATACTATAATTATATTATATTCACTGTTATTAAAATTAAGCCATAAAATTGACAAAATGCAGAACCCTTTTAAACGTTTACTTTTATTTTCAAATCGCTAAAGCGCACTTTTACAGTTGTGAGAAGAAACATCCCATTATGCAGCTGCAGTTTCAAGTTAGGACACTTAAAAAATGCCTTTTGAGTTTAAAGATGATTGGCCTGCTACAGTGTTATAAATGAAATAGGTATATAATGTGTGAGTAAGTGGATTTGCCGCGGATCAACCTCTCACATGCCCTGCAGGTAGGCTGAATGACAATCTTGAAAAACAAAATATGAAATTTAGGCTATACTGCTATTTGCTAATGCAAAATTAAACACCAGAAAATACACTGTAGGCCTATTTTAACAGTAAGCATATCGATTTTATTTTGATTTGTAAGCTCTTGGCTCTAAAAATGAAAATGTAACCTGAAAACAAATTATTAAAATAGGCTAAATAAATAAGTAATTAAAATGATGGGTAGGCCTAATTGCTTATGGTGGCGTTTTTTGTTGTTGTTGTTGTTGTTGTTGTTGTTGTTGTTGTTGTTGTTGTTGTTGTTGTTGTTGTTGTTGTTGTTGTTGTTGTTTTTTGTTTTTTTTTTACAAATGCCAACCGGACAATTTCACAAAAAACACTAATAACATAACATATATATTATGCATGTTATCCATGCCAAAATGTAACCAATTTCCAATGTAATACCTTTTATTTTTTATTTTTTAAGGTAGGTAGACAGATTCTCTGTTTTGTTTTGCTTCACTAATGTCTTAAAATGTAACCCTAACACATTTAGCTACTATTTTTTTAAAATGACTTTAGATTGTAACATTTAACTTTTTCCTAACACTGATATTGGTTTGTGCAGCGTGATGACTCTGTTATGCTGTTTTCATTATATTTATTTAGCAGTTAAACGATTAAAATGCCCCTTCAGTTAGGACATCCTGTTCAGGGCACCCGTGCCTAGTGAGAGTATGCCCTAATTTAGGTAAATTACTTTAGTTAATTTAATTTAATTCAAACCTCAACTCCTATTTTTATGTTATTTTAGATGAGATGAACACACAGTTTTAGTAATCAAAGGATGCACTTTAACTTCACCACAAACAATTTAGACATTGTTAACTCATGACATTGTAATGGAGACATGTCTTTCTGGTTATTCAACTAAAGTATTATATTGGTCTTTCACTACACAACTATATTGAAGATCATAAATCTAAATGAAATAATTCAGATGATTAGCAGAGGAAATGCTTAGAAAACCTTTTTGGGAACAGTTTGTAATTCTTTATGTGACTAGTTCACTTTTAATTTAATTTACTTGCTTACCTAAATGTAAAAAATAAGTAAATAAAAACACAATGTGTTATTGTATCAATGATGTGTACTTGGCTGTTGGTCTGTTGGTGGGCCTACTCCTATTTTACTATATAGATTATAATAATAATAATAATAATAATAATAATATATATATATATATATATATATATATATATATATATATATATATATATATATATATATATATATATATATATATATATATATATTTATTTATATATATATATATATAAATAAATATATATATATATACATATATATATATATATATATATATATATATATATTACAATAGGAAGTCATTGAAACCCAAGTGTCATGAGGTCTTAAAATGGTTTAAAATAAGTCATAGAGGATATAATTTATGTAATTTCCCTGCCATTTCATATAATACATTAAAATTAGTCTGTTCATCATAAAAACCAATTCATGAAAGTGATGGTTTATTATATACTGTTTTAGTATTTGTTATTGCAAATTAGTGTGAAGTCTTTAATCATTTTCAATAGTTTTTGATTTGTTGAAATATTTCTGTTTTTAATTTAACCCATGTGTGTTATGGGATATTTTCATCCACTCTGGGGTGATTTTGAGGCTTAAATTGGCCACAACTTTCTTTGTTTCAGCGATTGAGCTGATTTTTGGTGGCAAATCTTATTTTGACACATATTTTGGGGAAATATTTTGAAAAAAAGTTCAAAGACTTAACAATAAATACACTCTGGGTACATTTACTACTCTTTTTCGTTATGTTAGTTGCTGCTGTTGCCCCATTGACTTCCATTATCATCCCATTTTTTGATTTGCAAAGCTTTAACACCATATAATCGTGCATTCTTGATTGCTGCTGGTTTTCCCTGTTGGGGAGAGGTACAATTTGTTATTTTTACTGTTGATCATCAGTTGCAGTGCAAAAAAAAATGAAGTATAGTGTGTGTGAGTGTAAGAGAGTCGTTTGCCCACTTACTTTGAAATGTCTGAGAAAATCAAAATAAACCCCACAGCTCTCAGAACATAGTAAACATACTAAGTGTGCGTACACTATAATCTGCTGTTATACTCCATATAAAAGCCAGAAACTTAAAAAAAGAAGCACAGGCCTATCTAAAGGGTTAATGGTGCCAACTGATGATCATCAGTAAAATGACCAACAGGGAAAACCACCAACAATCAAGAATGCATGATTAGATGGTGTCACGGTTTTGCAAATTAAAAAATGCTGCAATAATGGAAGTCAATTGGGCAAAAACAGCCACCTACTTAACAAAAGAGAAGTACATTTGAACATGCACAAGGGTTAAGGTTTTGCTTTATTTCAGTTGAATAGTGTTAACAAGACTAATGGGAAAGCTATAATGATGATAATAATAATAATAATAATAATAATAATAATAACAACAAGAATTCATTATAATTAATTGACATCTGCTTTTTCCATGTCTTTTCTGTGCAGTTGAAGCAAAAGCCACACACCATGTCCTTAAAGCCACGGGTGGTGGATTTCGACGAGACGTGGAACAAGCTCCTAACGACAATCAGAGCGGTTGTAATGCTTGATTATGTGGAGAGAGCAACCTGGAATGACCGCTTCTCGTATCCTAAACTGAATTACAGACACACACACACTAAATTACAGTGAATTACAGTACTGGTTTGAAGATGTGCAACCAAACTACCCCTTCCTCTTCTTCTTTTTTAGGTTTCTTGTTATTAGATTTTTTTAAAGCTTTTTTAAATAGGATATTTTTCAATATTTCATATCAGCTACACTACAGCTCTTTTTTTCTCTCTCAGATTGACAGATATCAGTACTTTTTTTTACCAAGAGTGCATTGCGTTGATCAAAAATTTCATATTAAAGGGAAAGTTCACCAATAAATGAAAACTGACATCATTTACTCATCTTCCGCTTGTTCTAAAGCTGTTTGAGATCCGTTCCTCTGATGAACACTAAGGAAGATATACTGAAGAATGCTCGGAGGAAAAAACAGCCATTGACTTCCATAGTAGTTTTCGTTTCGACTATGGGTGATCAGTGGTTACAGGTTTCCAATATTCTTCAGAATATCTTGTATTGTGTTCAACATTATAAAATAACTCCTTGATTGGGAGTAAATGAACTTTCCCTCTAAAAAAAAAGATATATCACTCTCTTTTAAATTATAAATCTTTATAGGATGCTTTGCTATATTATTTATCTGCATATACATTAGATTAGTCAGTACCAAAGCCAAAACGGGAACTAATCTAACAAAATAAAAATCACAGTCCGAAAATTACTACACCCAAAGGAGTATGCTGTAAAATAATATTAAATAGTTCTCCCCGTGTTGGTGTTGGGTTCTTCCGGGTGCTCCGGTTTCCCCGACAGTCCAAAGACATGAGCTATAGGTGAATTGGGTAAACTAAATTGGCCTTGGTGTATGAATGGATGTGAGATTGTATGGGTGTTTCCCAGTACTGGGTTACAGCTGGAGGGGTATCAGCTGTGGAAAAAACATATGCTGGAATAGTTGGCGATTCATTCCGCTGTTGCGACCTCTGAAATAAAGACTAAGCGGAAGGAAAATGAATGACTGAATTATATTAAATGAATTAATATAATTAAATACAATTTTAATTAACATGAAAATATCAATAACATAAATATCAAATTTAGTAGCTTGTAATTTATATTGGTTTGAACTTAAATGTATTATCTTTCTATTCCTGAAGATGTTCGGTGACCAAACTCTTATTTTAATAGATATAACTATTAAATAAAACTGCTTAGTTTAAATGCACCGAAGAGAATTGGCTGTATTGGCTGTAGATTGAAAGCAGGCTTTGTGGACATACTGTAAAAAACATTATGCATTATAAAAACAACATTACCTCTGTTCAAATCTCCTTAGCGCAGTCTTCAGTGACATATATGCGCTGTGTGTTGCGTATCCAGAGCCTTTAGGAGAGAAACTGTACACTGAGACGAAGGTGTTTCTGGAGAATCACGTCCGTCAGTTGTTCAAGGTAAGACTTTGCGATCTTTCGTTTTTCTGTGATGATTTTGTGGGAGAGTGAATCATGCATGAAATAAACAACAGATTCATTGACAAACATGGATAAATGCAATAAAGGTAGTGATACAAATAAAACAAACAGTGCTTTATGGTTTTCTAGGGAGTAGAGAATCAGGTATATGTACTTGAAGAATCAAATGTAAAATAGCACTGTTTGTTGTCTTTATTATATGAATAATTCAATAAAATAAACTTTTATTAGTTTCAAAATATACCATTTCATCTGTCTGAATAATTTAAACTCACCTGAAATAGTCCTTAAACACTAATTTGAGTTTACAGTATATGAAAGACATTTTTCAAATACATTTTTTTTCTGAGACCAGGCATGACCAGACTGTGTCTACCAGATGCCGCATTGGTCACTTTAGGTTGACACAGTTCAAAGGAGCATGTTTCACTAACTTGTAAATCACTGTCGTGCCTCTCTCACTGTTATGCATATTTTATTAAAAGTTTTCTCTTGAATGTTTTTAAATATGTATCATAATATACAGTTATTTATCACAAATCAAACAGAAAAATTATATTTGATGTTTTTTTATTATTTTATGTTAAGTTTAGTAATTTGTATTGTATTTATTTATTTTTTAAAATATTTATTTTTATATTTATTTGTATATTTGTTTTTATTTATATATTTATATACATATACATATACATATTCATATACATTTTGTCTTTGTGTTTCATTTTATTTTTTTTAAATTATTTATTTATTCATTCCTTTTTATTGAATTAATTTTGTTTATTGATTCTATATTATGTCGGTTTCTCATTATTATATATATTTTTAAATATTTATTTTTATATTTATTTGTGTATTTGTTTTTATTTATATATATATATATATATATATATATATATATATATATATATATATATATATATATATATATATATATATATATATATATATATAAATTTTGTCTTTTTGTGTTTTATTTTTTATTTTTTAAAAATGATTTATTTATGAATCCATTTTTATTGAATTAATTTTGTTTATTTATTCTGTATTATGTCGGTTTCTCATTATTATTGATAGATTGAGTTTTCTTATCTTATGAGAAGATCCTGCTTCTTAATTATTCATGACTGCACATGCTTTGCGATGACAGACCCATATAGACAGACCTGCCAAGTTGCGGGACTGTGGCCGCTCACAGCTCTCAGTAATTTTATTTGAAGTATTTTGTTAATTTTGTTTTTTTGTATTTTATTATTTTTTAATTTCTTTAAAAAAAAAAAATTTGTTTACTCATTTATTTTAATTAACTTAATTAATTTATTTCTGT
Source organism: Danio aesculapii (assembly GCF_903798145.1). Lineage (NCBI taxonomy): Eukaryota > Metazoa > Chordata > Actinopteri > Cypriniformes > Danionidae > Danio > Danio aesculapii. The sequence continues at coordinate 40,260,918 of NC_079458.1, forward strand.
ATCAGAGCTGTAATTATTATAGTCGCCATTATCTGTATCATATACATTATGTAATATGTTTTTATCTACAGTTGAAGTCAGAATTATTAGCCCCCCTGTTTATGTTTTTTCCCCAATTTCTGTTTAACAGAAAAAGTATTTTTTCAGCACATTTCTAATCATATTAGTTTTAATAACTCATCTCTAATAACTGATTTATTTTATCTTTTACATGATGACAGTAAATAATATTTGACTAGATATTCTTCAAGACACTTCTATACAGCTTAAAGTGACATTTAAAGGCTTAACTAGGTTAATTAGGTTAACTAGGCAGGTTAGGGTAATTAGGCAAGTTATTGTACAACGATTGTTTGTTCTGTAGACTGTCAAAAAAACAAATAGTTTATTGTAAAAAAATAAAAACTGCTTTTATTCTAGCCGAAATAAAACAAATGAGACTTTCTCCAGAAGAAAAAATATTATCAGACATACTGTGAACATTTCCTTGCTCAGTTAAACATCATTTGGGAAATATTTAAAAAAGAAAAGACAAGTCAAAGGGGGGCTAATAATTCTGACTTCAACTGTATATTGATCTTATGAAATACCAATGACTTGCTTGGCAAGTAAAGTATGGCAATAAATAAACAAATTCCTTCAAAACAAGAAGCAACTGATAATCTATAATATAATTAAACTTTGCAGTGACTTCACAAATCATATGTGTTTTAAACTCCGGTTCTGGTCAGATATAATCCCGACTCCGCATTGACCGTTCTGCGCTGTGACTCTTTTGAATGTGTGAAATGATGTATTGTGCAGCCCCAGTCATTAGATTTAACTTTTGGCTGTCCTGCATTAATCATTGTGATCCGTGTCTTCTAGAGAGTGCTGGAGTCTGAGGAGAAGGTTTTGGTGATGTATCACAGATACTGGGAGGAATACAGCAAAGGCGCTGAGTACATGGATTGCTTATACAGGTACGTTCAGCTTGTACAGAGAGTTGCTTTATTTTTAGTGTGACAATTCAAAGGGCTGCAAAATGAGTGTATCGTAAAAATGATCGTGCGACTGATCTTAATATTACGGTCTGTTTTACAAAAGTATGGTTACTTAAAAGGGACCTATTATGCAAAAATAACTTTTTAAGGGGTTTAAGCACAGTTGTGTGTCAGCAGTGTGTGAATATAACCAGCTTCTAATGGTAAATATTAGTAAATTGAATTTGTTATGATCAAACTTGATAAAAACAGTCTGCAGAAACACTTTGATTGACATTCTCCCTTTGTACGTGTCATCAGAGAGGGAAAGCCCCGCCCACTAGTGACCATCTCTCCCTCATTAGCATAGGACTTAAGTCTTGTTTTTGAATCTGCCACTATGCTGACACACAGGCATTTGTAGCTCCGCCCTGTTTTGAAAAGAGCGCAATCTCATTTGAATTTAAAGCGACAGTCACCAAAATGACACAATTAGGATAAAAGCCTAAAAGGGTTAGTTTCAAACAGTCATAAACCATTATCTGTGTGGTATTTAGAGCTCAAACTTCACATACACACTCTATGGACACCAGAGACGCATTTTAGATTAAAAAAGGGCATAATAGGTCCCCTTTAAGTAGCTCTTGAAAATTGTCGTAGATGTACCAGTGCTCTGGAGAATTCGTTAAAGCCCTACGTGCATTGTAATGGTCCTTTCAAAGAGAATGCATCAGTCATTATTAACAACCAATCAGAGAACTCAGTAAAACGTGACATCATTAGGTGTTAATAATGAGCTCATAACGCACAGAGGATTGTTTTTGTGATGGATTTCCCAGAACTGTATGATCCATCTGAAATATGTTGTTTGTTAATATTGTTTCACACTATATGGAATACGCCGCACAAACAAATAAATATATTGATAAATAAAGATTTTATTTATAGTTTTAATGAATAACTAAAAAAAAAACTTTTTTTGTGTCATTGCCGTGATAACAGTGAATAATATCCTGCTAGTTATTTTGCAAGATGGTAGTATTCAGCTTAAAGTGCAATTGAAATGATAAGAGAGGGCGGGACATATAGTAGCCCCTCCCCTTTAAAAAAAAATCTGCCAATAGTGTTTTGGTTTCTCACAGCTCTGCCACTGAGAGTGGTTGAGCTCATGCATATCAGATGAAAAGCAAAAGAGAAGGGGGCGGGGCTTGTCAGACACTAGAGAGCGTTTGATTGGTCAGAAGATTTGATGAGAATCTGAAGTATGATCCATTTAGGCGGATGATCCATTTAGGCGGAAGTGACAAACTGCAAACTTTGGATGTTTATATTTTCTAAATGCAAATGTTGTTCCTGTTTTGGAGCACACTGCATTATAGCTATCTTTAACACTAACATAAGGATACTAACATCTCAATAAACGTTATTTTAATTTCACGGGACCTTTAAAGTTTTGAAAAATAATAGAAAATTTATCTTGGAGAGTCTAAATGTACCCCCATTTGTAGAATCACCCATATATTTGTATTGAAATCCTGCTTTGCATGAGTGATTGTGAAGGCTCATTATACTGGTTCTGGTATTGTCCAGTTTCTGCTTGATTTTACTGACCTGACCCCCTTTTCTGTCATGCAGTTATTGGTCAGCTGAGAAAACAAGCAGCTATTGAACTCACGCCACCCTTGGCTTTATTGTGCATCAACACACGCATGTGTTCATCTAACTAAATAACAAGCGCTTCCCCTAATGAGTGTTTTTTTTTTTTACTGCAGGTACCTGAACACACAGTTTATTAAGAAGAACAAGCTGACCGAAGCAGACCTGCAGTACGGATATGGAGGAGTGGACATGAATGAGCCCTTGATGGAGATCGGAGAGGTTTGCATGGTTTAACTAGACACTTAAGCACTATGTGTTTATATTAAGACAGAGGCTGTTGGAATATTCAATAACATAATAACATGTGAACTTTTATTTTTATTTATTTACTTTATTCATAAACTTACTTTATTTATTTATTTTTATTTATTTACTTTATTAATAAACTTTATTTATTTATTTTTATTTATTTACTTTATTCATAAACTTTATTTATTTATTTTTATTTATTTACTTTATTCATAAACTTTATTTATGTATTTTTATTTATTTACTTTATTCATAAACTTTATGTATTTTTATTTATTTACTTTATTCATAAACTTACTTTATGTATTTTTATTTATTTACTTTATTAATAAACTTTATTTATTTTTATTTATTTACTTTATTAATAAACTTTATTTATTTATTTTTATTTATTTACTTTATTCATAAACTTTATTTATTTATTTTTATTTATTTACTTTATTCATAAACTTTATTTATGTATTTTTATTTATTTACTTTATTCATAAACTTTATTTATGTATTTTTATTTATTTACTTTATTCATAAACTTACTTTATGTATTTTTATTTATTTACTTTATTCATAAACTTTATGTATTTTTATTTATTTACTTTATTCATAAACTTTATTTATTTATGTATTTTTATTTATTTACTTTATTCATAAACTTTATTTATTTATTTTTATTTATTACTTTATTCATAAACTTTATTTATTTATTTTTATTTATTACTTTATTCATAAACTTTATTTATGTATTTTTATTTATTTACTTTATTCATAAACTTTATTTATTTAGTTTTATTTATTTACTTTATTCATAAACTTTATTTATTTATTTTTATTTATTTACTTTATTCATAAACTTACTTTATGTATTTTTGTTTATTTACTTTATTCATAAACTTACTTTATGTATTTTTATTTATTTACTTTATTCATAAACTTTATTTATTTATGTATTTTTATTTATTTACTTTATTCATAAACTTTATTTATTTATGTATTTTTATTTATTTACTTTATTCATAAACTTTATTTATTTATTTTTATTTATTACTTTATTCATAAACTTTATTTATTTATTTTTATTTATTACTTTATTCATAAACTTTATTTATGTATTTTTATTTATTTACTTTATTCATAAACTTTATTTATTTAGTTTTATTTATTTACTTTATTCATAAACTTTATTTATTTATTTTTATTTATTTACTTTATTCATAAACTTACTTTATGTATTTTTGTTTATTTACTTTATTCATAAACTTTATTTAGTTTTATTTATTTACTTTATTCATAAACTTACTTCATGTATTTTTATTTATTTACTTTATTCATAAACTTACTTTATTTATGTATTTTTGTTTATTACTTTATTCATAAACTTTATTTATGTATTTTTATTTATTTACTTTATTCATAAACTTTATTTATTTTTATTTATTACTTTTATTTATTTATTTATTTTTAAATTTATTTATGAAACTATTTTTGTTGTTATTTATTTATTTGTTTTTATTTATTTATTTATTTTTAATCACAAATAATTCTACAGAAATACTATAGTAAATACTACAGTGTTTTTGATCCATATAAAATGAACCAATACGGTCTTATAATGCTTTTACAACTGTAAGGGTATATTATTCTACAAAACACCACAGTTTACCATAGAAACTAAAGTATACTACAGTAATTATTACAGCTTATTAATGCACTGTAGTTTATTCTACACTTTGCTGCAGCAAAGACTTGTACATATTATGATAAATACAGTATAATACACTTTACTGTAGTAGGGTTTTAAAAAACTGTATTATGTTTTATAAGTGTTGTTTTGTCTGTGTGTGTGTGCGTGTGCGTGTCTTTTTTAGCTTGCACTGGACATGTGGCGGAAGTTAATGATTGAACCCCTTCAACCGATGCTGATCGGGAAGCTTCTGAAAGAGATCAAAAAGTAGGTTCAATTGCATCTTATTAACATTGTTCTTTATTTAACCAGATTTATCTCAGAGTTATCCCATTTTCAATAAAACTAACTTCAGCTTGATTTTGTTTAATCTGTATGCATGTTTATTTTTATTTTATTTTATAGGGATTTAGTCCGCTTTAACCTGAAACACTTTTATATATATTTAAATTAAATTATTTTAGCATTTACTGAAAGCAAAGTAAAGTAAATAACTGTGTTATTCACTCCCACTTGATTTGTTTTTTAATATTTTATTTATATTTTGTGTGTTGTTTTAATGACCAATTTTGGATGTTTTAATTCTATTCATGAATCTTTTCAAGAATATTTTAAATAAAAAAAAATTAAATTAACATTTTAAATGCATCTTATATTAATTATTTGACATATTATTGCACTATTTATTTTGACCTTATATAATGTTATTTATTATAATTATATATTTTTATTATTTATCTATTTTATCTTATAAAATCAATTAAAATGTTGTTCTGTTGACCATTTTATGTTTCTAATCTGTTCTATCTGTTTAGCCATGCTCCATTCACAAACAAGATATAGTAAACCAAGCATAATCACTTAAACTGTAAACAGTAAACATTGATCAGAAATTAATCATTAACATCCAGAATGGAGTAAAACTGTGCTCCATCAACAGAAATCACTCTGCTATTGCTTAATCATGTGTAGTTAAAATCACAAGCTCCACATTTATGTTATTTAACTGTTTTGGCAAGTTGCTTGTTGTTTTTGTTGAGTATTATTGTAATTATAGGTATGGTATACAGTAGGGTTGCGCGATATTGAAAAAACTGACGTTTTTCTGCGATTTATATATTGTGATATGAGCAATAATTTCACAAGATGACTATTAATTCATCATTTAACATTGATTGGATGATTTTGTAGAGGCATATGATCTACAAAATTACTCAAAATAAATACAATAGAATGAATTAAAGCACGGATGAAATAAAAGATAAAAATGCTAAGAAATAAATGTTTTTACAGTAATTGAGGTACAGAAATTCAATAATCAAATGCAAAATAACAATGTATTGTGTTCATTGTATAAATAAACACAATTGTTCTTCGTTAAAGTGGCAAACTATAAAATTTATTGTGTCCAAATGGTTTAAATGTGCTTGAAATTGTAGTCCGAGGTCTTAATAACTTATACTCCTCACAATCACTGCACTATTTAACATTTGCACATTTAAAGTTTGCACATATTCATTGCACTACATTGCACTGATTCACTTATCTGAACTGGACATACTGCACATGGACATTTGTAATTGTTTATCTATCTGCCACTCCTGATTATTAATAGCATCCTGTACATATATTCATTGATTGTAAATCTGTTCATAGCTAATACAACCTGTATATAATGTTGATAGTACATCCATCTGTAAATATTACCATAGTTTTTCTGTAACTGCACTTTATAACTCATACCTGTATCCTGCACTTGCTGCTATTGCACTGCTGGTTAGACCTAAACTGCATTTGGTTGCCTTGTACTTGTACATGTGTAATGACAATGAAGTTGAATCTAATCTAATCTAATAACACATCTAAATAAAGACAAATCTTTCACACTATTAAATTATAGTTAAATACACTGAATTTTTTTTTTAATTGGATTTACCACATTCTTTAAGAGAAGTGGTTGCAAACAATTTAAATGGGCTGAATGGACACAAACAAGTTGAACATTACTAAATTGAATTAGTTTGTTAAAATTCAGCCTATATAGACTAGTTACCTGTAAAAAAAACCCATCTTTCTTCAATAATTGTTGTCAGTGCATGACTCCACAAGTTCTGAACTGTGGTTCGTGGTTGATTATAATCATAATTTGACGTTGCAAGATCTGTGATGTGACTATTGCTGATTCACACTTTGCGATATTGATGCTATAGCAATATATTGTGGAGTCCTATTATACAGGTTTGGTTTTACAAACTATGCCAAAAATAAAAACGTCAAATCTTTTCTATCATTCACACTTTCTGTAAACACCTTTGTATATTTTTATGTACCACAGTGATTATGGTGCATAAATGTTCCGATTTCTCCCATTTTCGCTGTTTTTTTTTTTTTTTATAGTGACCGATGTGGGGAGGACCCGAATCAGAAAGTAATCCATGGGGTTATCAACTCCTTTGTTCATGTTGAACAGTACAAGAAAAAGTTTCCTCTAAAGGTGAGTTGCAAAGGTTTTTTTCACTGTTTGTGACTCTTTTCTTCATTATTTTGTAAATATGTAAAGCTTAATATTAATAAGTCATATATTTTGTAAATATATTCCAAAAAATGTCAAATATTTTTACCTTTTTTGCCATTTTTAAAAAAGAAGCATCAAACCTTTAATCCGCAAAGGATGCGTTTAAAAGACTTTTGTAATGTTACAATTAAAATAGGGTTATTAAAATGAACTAAAACCATTTTTGAGAGCTGAAATAAAATAAGAAAAAATTAATTTAATTAAAAAATGTCATTTAATTGCTTTAATTTCAGCTTTTCAGCAACGAAATATATTTTTGCTTTTTTATTTTAACTTAATTCTCTAAAAAAAACAACTAAAACTGAAATTAGACTAATGTTAATGCATTTAAAAGCAATAAGAACACCATTAAAATTAAAAGTATAATGAAATGAATAAATAAAAATCTAACTTGCAAATTACAGTAGTTTTAAAATGATGATAAAATACTGCTGTTCAGAGTTTCTACTATTGATATAGAATAATAATGATGATGATGATGATGATAATAATAGTATTTTAATAATAATGCTAATATTAGTAATTATCAATTCATTAGTAACTAAAATCAATTAGTTTAATGAGTAAAAATGCATCTGATTTGAAAGCCTCACCCCCGTTTTTTTCTCCATCCCAGTTTTATCAGGAAATCTTTGAGGGTCCGTTTCTGACGAAAACCGGCGAGTATTACAAACAGGAAGCCTCCAATCTGCTGCAGGAGTCCAACTGCTCCCAATATATGGAGAAGGTGAGATGCCTTTCATTTAGTTAACTTTATTTAGTTTGCTTGAGTTAATATGGCCCAAAGAAAACCAAGACAGTAAAATAAAATATTTATTTAAAAAAGTAGTTGACAGTCATATACGTTACAGCGGGGGAAATAAGTGTTGAACACGTCATTATTTTTTCGTCATCAGGTGCTGTTGACTTGAAATTTTCACTGGATTTTGGTAATCATAGACATAGATCTCTCTGTCAGTCCAAAGACATGCGGTAAAGGTGAATTGGGTAGGCTAAATTGTCCGTAGTGTATGTGTGTGAATGTTTCCCAGAGATGGGTTGCAGCTGGAAGGGCATCCGCTGCGTAAAACATATGCTGGATAAGTTGGCGGTTCATTCCGCTGTGGCGACCCCGGATTAATAAAGGGACTAAGCCGACAAGAGAATGAATGAATGAATGAATAAGTATTGGGTGGGTTATATGACCAAAACAAAGACGTAATGCACATTTCCAAAGCAGAATATCTGACTTCAGCATTGTTTTTCAGATTAACAAGTGTTCATTTAGCATGTTTCTTACATATCTGCAAACATATTATGGGATTTTTATGCTTTAGAAGAGTTAAAAACTTACATACAGCACATTTAAGTGTGATTGAGCTGGTTTTCGTGTTATTCCAACAAAAGCAATGTTAGCAAAACTTCAATGAAACAGGGTTTTTTTTTCAACAGTTGTCTTATTAACAGGTCACACAGTGCACAGAACTGTCATATGATCATTCTTTAAAAATGTGGATGCGCCACATTATCACATTTGTGCAAGTTTGTAATGGAAACGTCTGTGTGTGTGTGTTTTGTGACGCAGGTTTTGGGCAGGTTGAAAGATGAGGAGGTGAGATGTCGGAAGTATCTTCACCCCAGCTCTTACTCCAAAGTCATCCACGAATGTCAGCAGAGGATGGTGGCCGATCACCTGCAGTTCCTGCACGGAGAGTGTCAAAATATCATCCGGCAGGAGAAGAGAGACGGTCAGCACTCACATACACTCTCACACACACACTGCCAATGCTCACGTATCGCTTATGGCTTTATGTTTATAATTGTTATTATTATTCTTTTATTCAGATTGCGTCATTGAGAGATAAAAATAGACGTATTAGATGTATTTTGAAGAATGCTTTAAAAGTTTTAGATCTACTCAGACTTTACTTGTTCCAAACCTCCAAGTTTCTTCTTTCTGCTGAGCTTGAAGGATGATAATTTGAAGAAAGCTGCAAACCTGTAACCATTGACTTCTTCTATGGTGTTTGTTTTTCCTACTATGGAAGTCAATAGTTACAGGTTTCCAGCTTTCTTCAAATTATCATCCTTCAGGCTCAACAGAAGGAAGAAACTCAAACAGGTTTGGAACAAGTAAAGCGGAGTCAATTTAAAATTGTTCAATTTAATAGTGAACTACCCATTTAAGTTGTAAAATCTTAATTCTTTATAGTTGATTTAATTTTATCCATTGTTTATATCAACAGGAGACATTGATGTTAATTTAGCTTTGATTGTAAATGCTTTTCTTAATTATGAAACATTTATTTATCACCAAGGACCACGGTTTAAGCTAAAAATCTTATAATTTCAACAGAAAAAAAACAAATGCATACATTATAAATAGCGTGAGGCTAAGTAAAGAAAAGGAAAGTCAATTTTCAGTTTTGGTGGCCCTCCCACACTGTTTTTGTCTTGTTTCTAGTCCAAATATCTAAAAAATTATTAAACCAAGAAGCATTTTCTAGACAAATAAATAAATATTGTCTTGTTTTCAGAAATAATAATAATAAAAAAGTGAGTTTTTCCCTAAACAAATCAAAATAATCTGGTTAGTAAAATAATCTTTCTTTTTTCTTTAAAATAATGTTATTATTTAGCTTGTTTTAAAGAAAAACTCACTTAATTTTGACATTATTTCTTAAAACTAGACAATTTTGTTTATTTGTCTATGAAATGCTTCTTGATTTAAGAAATGCAGATATTTGGACCAGAAACAAGACTATAACTATAAGTAAGAAAAATCTTTTTTCGAAGTGCATAGGAGGTCAGATGGCTAACAAATGTGGATAGTTATCCGTTAACGAGGATCCATATTAATGTTCATCCATTTACCATAAACTAGCCGTCTATATTGGCTCGTTTCCACTGACTGGTACGGTACAATACGGTTCGGTTTGGTACGGGTCACCTTTATCAGGCTTGCGTTTCCACTAACAAGGGTACCCTTTTGGTGGGCGTGGTGTATGACAGAAAGTTTCAGTCGACATCATTCTCGCTCGAGGAAATGTCTACAATAAAGCTGTATGGGTCACTTACATATCATATGAAAAGCACTTCTCACAAAACAGATGCTTTAACACATAAATACTTGTGTAGAAATGTTTATTACTAACTTTTCTATGAACATGAGTTGATTATAACTGCAGATCAATGACAGTGTGAAACAGCCTATACTGTAACGTCTGTAATTATATTAAATAACTAAATAAATGAACATATATAAACACATACAGCCCCTTACAGTCTCAGATATGTTACCAACTACAGAAGAACTACATATAGCAGACATTTCGTCAGTATTTAGGTTCAAAAACAACACAAAATATAGCCTACAGTCAGTGAAAACCTCTTATCTGTGTCTGTAATCTTCAGCAGCACATGTAGCCTCTGTTAGAGAGTAATTCCATCATTCTGAGTTTATATTAGTCCAAAAGGTGAAGATAATAAGTTAGTTATACATGGCATTTTGTTCGCGTTTGCTGAAAAAATAATGTGCTCCTTTTTTCCGGCTTCTCCTTTGTTTCTTCACGCTTCACTCTCGCGTTTATCTGTCTGACAGGATCGGGTTTCAAAAGCACATCAATAATCAAGCGCAGGTTATTATCATCAGCTCTAGAAGTTTGTTATTTCAGATATAATGTTAGACGCGCGCTAGCAAGAAAGCGAAACCGCTCGCGCCTCAGACTGGCTCGTAAAAAACTACGGGGCACAGGGTAAATCTGCTCTTCTTCTTGGATTTGTGGCTGTTCATCCAGACGACGACAAGGTTTGTTTGAGCCCAGATCGACCATGGCTCGTTATTATATGTATTTATAACTCCGCTATAATCTCTCGGCTGTGTATTTCAAACATGGCGGGTTTTTGTTTTCATTCTGGCTTGTTGCGTAAGCGAATGACGTATCTCTGTAAACCAATAGCGTTCATCTGTGCGTGTGGCTCCGCCTTTTGGTACCCTTTCTCGTGTTTGGTACCCTTTCGAAAGGGTGCCGAAAAAGTGGTACGGTACGGTTCGGTACGCTTTTTGACAGTGGAAACGGCCATTGAAGCGTACCAAACCGAACCGAACCGTACCGTACCACTCAGTGGAAACGGGCCATATGCGGGACCAGGAAGTCAAATTTAAAGCCTATAATCAAATGTAAGATGTGAAAAGTACTAGAGAAGGAAGCAGCTGTAAGGAGCATGTGTGGAACAGCTATCAACGTTCAACTGTCATTCATATTTCAGAGCACTAGCTGCGAGTACGAGGCCTATTAACAGAATAAGAAGAACTGAGCTCTTGTCATATTTTATTACCATTTTCTAAACTACCTTGACTTGATACTGTGAGAAATGTTGATGGTGTCATTAATAAGTGTTGGCTTGCTGTATGTTATTAGTCTCCGTGAGCATGCCGTAGAACCAGTGTGCATCCTGATGGTCTGTGTGTTTTCAGATATGGCGAACATGTACACTCTCCTGCGGGCCGTGTCCAGTGGTTTACCGCACATGATCCAGGAGCTGCAGGTCCACATCCACGACGAGGGGATCAGAGCCACCATTAACCTCTCTCAGGAAAACGTAAGTCTGAATCTCTGCATGTGATGGAAAGCTGCTTTGTTTGACTCTAGCCTTAAAGGGGGACTATTATGCATAAATTACTTTTATAAGAAGTCTAAACACAGGCAGCAGTGTGTGAATATAACAAGTTTCTAATGGTTTCTAATGGTAAAAATGAAAGCCCCGCCCACTAGTGACCATCTCTCCCTCATTAGCATAGGTCCTTTGCCATAGGACGTTAGTCTTGGTTTTGAAT
>NC_079458.1:40280356-40325356 GCF_903798145.1 Danio aesculapii
TTTTTTTTTGTCTAATATTTCCATATATAAAAGATTTATTGTCTTTATATTTATTGATATATTTCAATTCATGATTTTTCTCAAATATTATAATCTTGTCTCAAAAATAACTTCTGTTCTTCCTCAACAATATCTCTGCTCTGATTGGTGTTTACTGATGCGAGGGTGGGATCAACTTGGCGCTATCCACTAATAGCAAACCACAACTATCCAATCAATTCCACATGGACACAATCAAGCTCCGCCCATAACTTTGATCCATTAATGAATTATGAGCCCCCCTGTTTATTTTTTCCCCAAATTTTGTTACTAGTATTCAGCTTAAAGTGACATTTAAAGGCTTAACTAGGTTAATTGGGTTAAAGTTAGGGTAAATGGGCAAGTCATTGTATAACAGTGGTTTGTTCTGGAGACAATCCAAAACAAATATTGCTTAAGGGGGCTAATAATATTGACCTTAAAATGGCTTTTAAAAATTAAAAACTGGTTTTATTCTAGCCGAAATAAAAGAAGTCAGACTTTCTTCAGAAGAAAAAATATTAGGGGAAATACTGCGAAGAATTCCTGAATCTGTTCAACATCATTTGGGAAATATTTAATAAAGAAAAGAATAATTCACAGGAGGACGAATGTCATGATGACTTTACGCTTTATTTTTTCTCACGAATACACTGCTGGATTGTTTGTCTCAGGTGAGGTAAAGATGAATTACCTGTCTAAGCCGTATGTGGCAGTGGTGACCACCTATCAGATGGCGGTTCTGCTGGCGTTCAACAACAGCGAGACTGTGAGCTATAAAGAACTGCAGGACAGCACACAGATGAACGAGAAAGAGCTCCAGAAGACCATCAAATCTCTGCTCGACGTCAAGATGATCAGCCACGACTTGCAGAAAGTATGTAGCATATAGAATTCACATTTTTCATCCTTTTATCAGTGAAAATAGCCGCTCATTTTTGTTGCATTTAAACAAAACTATTTTATTAAACTGTTATATCCATGAAAATAAGAGTTTGGTCGCTGAACGTCTTTAGGAATAGAAATAAAATGCATTTAAGTTAGGTATAGCAAAAATCACAATTACAAACTACAAAGTTTCTCTTGTTTGTTTTTTTTATCTAATATTTTTCCTCCAACATATTAGTTTGGGTGGTGAAATTTTTGGACTGTGATCTTAATTTCTTTGTTAGATTAGTTCCAGTTTTGGCTTTTTGACTAATATATATATATATATATATATATATATATATATATATATATATATATATATATATATATATATATATATATATGCAAGAAACATCTCATGGATGCATTTGGGACACATCATCAGTGATGTATCCTGGGATCATTGGGTGTTTAAAGTAAAGTAGCACATATTTAGTCAAAAAATGCCTCATTTACTTATTTTAACAACATATTAGATCATTTATACAAAATAAGTTTCCCATTTTTAATGTGATCACTAATTAATCAATCAACTATTAGTTTTTTTACCCTACTGACATGCAGTCTAATTTTTGTTAAAGAAAAACAGTTAAATGACAACTTTGACTTCAAAATGAGACTTTTAGTGATAGAAATATATGCAAAGTAGTGAATATATTTAGTGCTTGAATGTATGCAAAAGTGCCTTATTTTCATATTTAAACAACGTTTTAGAAAACATTTAATATAAAAATGTCAAATAATGCCTCATTTACATATTTCAACAACGTATTAGATAATTTATACAAAACAAGTTTGTCATTTTTAATGTGATCACTAATTAATCAATCAATGATTCATTTTTTTGCTAGTTTGTATTAGTTTATATTAGTTTGTTAAAGAAAAACGTTAAATGACAACTTCAAAATGAGACTTTTAGTGCTAGAAATGTATGCAACGTAATGCATATATTTAGTGCTAGAATGTTTTTGCAAAAGTGCCTCATTTTTATATTTAAACAACGTTTTAGGAAACATTTATTTAAAAAAATTATCAAATAATGCCTCATTTACTTATTTTAACAACATTTTAGATAAGTTATGCAAAACAAGTTTGGCATTTTTAATGTGATCACTAATTAATCAATCAACGATTAGTTTTTTACTAGTTTGTATTAGTCTTTATTAGTTTGTTAAAAAAACAGTAAAATGACAACTTCAAAATAAGACTTTTAGTGCTAGAAATATATGCAAAGTAGTGAATATATTTAGTGCTTGAATGTATGCAAGATTGCCTTATTTTCATATTTAAACGTTTTAGAAAACATTTAATATAAGAAAATGTCAAATAATGCCTCTTTTACATATTTTAACAACATTTTTGATAATTTATACAAAACAAGTTTGCCATTTTTAATGTGATCACTAATTAATCAATCAACGATTCGTTTTATACTAGTTTGTATTGGTTTTTATTAGTTGGTTAAAGAAAAACAGTAAAATGACAACTTCAAAATAAGACTTTTAGTGCTAGAATGTATGCAAAATTGCCTTATTTTTATATTTAAGCAACACTTTAGAAAACATTTAATATAAACTATGTTTGCAATTCTTAATGTAATAATCAACCATTAGTTTTCTTTGTCACACACACACAGAACTAGAATTTCGGCTTTAAACAAGGCTTGGCTCTTAGCGCTAGAACTGTATGCAAAACAGCACATATTTAGTGAAAAAATGCCTCATTTACATATTCAAACATTATAGATAACTGATACAAAATTAATTAATTATATTCAAAAAATGTGTACTACTTAATGTCATCTATCAACTAGGTAATCAATCGACTATTATTGTGATTTTATTATATATTTACCTTATTCTTTTGCAGTGTCTTGCAGTAGGAGTAATAATAATAATAATAATAATAATAATAATAATAATAATAATGATAATAATAATAATAATAATAATAATAATAATAATAATAATAATAATAATAATAATAATAATAATGCATTTTATTTGTAATGCACTTTTCTTACACCCAAAATGTTTTGTGTTTAAATAAACACCTTAATGGCGCTTTAATTGATTTACCAAACTAAACTCCTGCTTTCTGTTTGCCTCCAGGAGGAAATCGAGCCTGAATCCACTTTTTCCCTAATTATGAGTTTCACCAGTAAAAGAACAAAGTTCAAGATCACAACATCGATGCAGAAAGACACACCGCAGGTAATGAATCTCAGATTAAACCTCGTCATGTTATAAATCGGCTCATATTAAACCTGCTGTCGTGGTTTGGCAGGAACTGGAACAGACGAGGAGCGCCGTGGATGAAGACCGGAAAATGTATTTACAGGCTGCTATAGTGAGGATCATGAAAGCCAGGAAAGTCTTGAGACACAACGCCCTCATACAGGAGGTGAGTGTGGGAATAATATCCAACATTTCAATGTATAATCCTCAGTAGTAGTGTTAGAGTAGTGTGTTCCTGATGCAGAGGCGCATCAGATGCGTAAATTCCTGACGGTACAGATCAGATACGATCGCTGTGAAATGTAAGGAATGGAGAGTTTGTCATTGACGGCTGTTTGAACACGTCTGAGGAGCAGACGAGCCGCCAATACACCACTGTTACACAACACAACTCTGATGTAGACCATTTTTACAACACACACATATACAGTAGAGCAATTCCAGTGTTATGGATGTGACATTTGCAGTAAAAACTCATACATTCACATAGAAAGTACAGTTGAAGCCATAATGATTAGCCATATTCTGAAATTTTTCTTTCTCAAATATTACCCAAATGACATTTAACAGAGCAAGGAAAAAGTCTCATTTGTTTTATTTCAGCTAGAATAATTGTACATTTTTTAAAACAATTTGAAACCTCTGGGGTCGGCAAATGCGTATACGGGATTTGAGGCACCTTCTCCTTTAGAAAGCTTGAAGTGTCTGCTTTTAAATGCAGCGAGTGTGAACAATAACTGGAACACCATGAGCGGGACAACTGGAACGTCTATGTGTGCTCGGGTTTAAAGGAATACTACTCTGTTTATTGGGAAATATTCTCAATTCTCAAATATTGTTTGATAAAGTAATCAGTATGAAACCAACACTATGTCTAGTTTCTCAGTCTGAGCTCATTGTTTTTAATGCGAGCACGCCCATGGGGCTTTTTTATGTCAATGTCAATGTCAATTTTATTTACCAGAGGTTGACCAATGTGCTGCACAGTACAAATCAAAACAGATAAAAACAAATGTATATATAAAATGATCAAATTATTGCTAAAACAGACCATTTTCACTGATAAAATGCCAAAACAAACAGGTAAGTTTTCAACCTATATTTAAAAACAGACAGGGATGAAACAGATCTGATACAGAGGGGCAGAGCAATTCACAACCTAGGACCAGCTACTGCGAAAGCACAGTCGCCTCTGCATTTCAGCCTCCACTTAGGGATGCATAACAGTCTCTGGTTAGATGACCGAAGAGACCGACCAGGCTGATGCTCAATTAAAATGTCTGACAGATAAGAAGGTGCCAGGCCATTTAGAGATTTAAAAACCAAGAGAAGCATTTTAAAAGTGACTGGATAGTGCACAGGCAGCCAGTGCAGAGAGCGTAAAACTGGGGAATGTGCCTATGTTGCTTGGTACCTTTTAAACGCCTTGCAGCAGCATTTTGAACTAATTGTAACCGGGATAAGGTTTTCTGACTAATCCCAAAGTAAAATGAGTTACAGTAGTCCAATCTAGTGGTAATAAAAGCATGGGTTATTTTTAAAATAAGTTTCTGGATAAAATAGATTTGACTGTTTTTAAAAGTCATAAAAGATTATGACAATCGTCCACATGAGACGTGCGCTCCCATTTAAGCTGTCAAAAAAACAGCGGAATCCCCACAAATACATGAGAGATATACATGAGAGACATACCTGCATAAAGCTTGGACTATGCACTTTCCAACTCATTTTGAAAACGAATGTCTCGCTAGGGAATCCATAGACTTCTCCCAGGCACATCACGCCGGCTCTTCCCGTTTCCGCCATTAACACAAATGACGATGATCGCTGCCTGAATGATCGCACGCTCACAATCAAACACAGCACGCTGGCTAGAAAGGTTGTTTAATTTTCATTCTCAGAATTAAGTTGAGCCTATAACATTACCGCCTCTTTCATTTTCATTGAAAAATACGAAACATATTCGGCGCCAGTGGTGTAGTGGTTAATGCGTCGACACATGCACTCCGGTGCTCACGGCGACCTGAGTTCGATTTCCCGCCTCGCCGTCCTATGCTGATCCTTCCCCTCTCTGCTCTCTATGCTTTCCTGTTAATACTCTACTGTCCCATACAATAAAAAGGTGAAAACCCCTAAAAAAATTGAAAATATGAAACACACCCTGTCTGTTTTACTGAAAATCTGTTTTAATAATCAGTAATGGCCATTATAAAAGTGTAACGTACAATAAGTTTATTCAATAATGGCAAGCAATCAGTCAGAATCAGTGCAGAATCAGTGTACGTGGTTTCATTAATTATTATATGAACTTATCTTTGCGCTCAGCCAAAACACATTACCTGCAGGATAAGTAATAGATTCGAAAGACAGAAGAGTTATTAGATATAGACAAGATGAATTAAATATCACGTTCAACAACTATAGAGATGAGATCCAACGCTAGATCCTTGATGAACTGTCCGACGTGCGCTGCTCTCACCTGGGGAGCTGTGCTCAAAGCACCGCTGACTGCCTGGAGCTCAGACCTCCGCATATGCTGCAGCACATGCCAGAGTGTGTGTGGACACGTGATGTGTGTTTTCAGCAGTATAGTGTGGACTGAGATCTGTTCAGAAACACCAGTGGACGTGGATCGTTTTCATTCTATAATGCCGTTTTATAACTAAAACCTGTTAGTGTAGACGGGGCTTTCGAAACGATCCCTTTTAGGCTTTAATCGTGCCATTTTTGGTGACTGTTACTTTAAATTCAAATGAGACTGCGCTCTTTTCAAAAGAGGGCGGAGCTACAAATGCCTGTGCTTCAGCATAGTGGCAGATTCAAAAACAAGTCTAACGTCCTATGCTAATAAGGGTTAAAGGGTCACTAGTGGGCTGTGCTTTCCCTCTCTGATGACACGTACAAAGGGAGAATGCCAATCAAAGTGTTTCTGCAGACTGTTTACATCAAGTGTGATTATAACAATTTAAATTACTACATTTTGACCATTAGAAGCTGCTTATAGTCACACAACTGTGTTTAAACTTCTTATAAAAGTAATTTTTGCATAATGGGTCCCCCTTCAGTGCATTATCCCAAATACAGGCGTCAATTAATTTCTTGTTGTGCTTTATATGCTTTCAGGTAATCAACCAATCCAAAGCGAGATTCAACCCGAGTATCAGCATGATCAAGAAGTGCATTGAAGTTCTTATCGACAAGCAGTACATCGAGCGAAGCCAGAGCTCTGCGGATGAATACAGCTATGTGGCATAAAACCATATTAATTTAATAAACCACAAAAGAAAAGCGCCGTAAAGCGAGAACGGTAAACATGTGTTTTATTTTCGGCTCCGGCACTCAACCATCGGATTGAATCGGGACTCTGTGCCTCCATCTTTGTTAAAAAAAAAAGGGCCTCCGAGTAGCTGGACAGTCATCAAACGCAAACCCAATCCTTCCCTCTTCTGATTTTTAAGCTGTTTACATCACCAGTGCCACGCCGAGCGCGTCTTGACAAAAAGAGAAATGCCTATAGGTGTCGAACGTTAAAGGATTATACATTTTTAGACGTAACCGTACAAGAGAAAAGCGAGCGAATGAAATGCATCACATAGAAGCGAACCAAGTGAATTTTCGGAGAAACGGCCGGATAAATCCAACCACGCTTTCTTTTCTCACATTGCAGTTGTTGTGTGTATTCTTTTTTTTAATGTATCAAAGTAAAAAAAAACAGAAATATTGTAATAAAACCGGTATACTGATACTTGCATTTACTTTCAAGATATTAAACGGGGGAAAAAACACAAAAAACAAATATGAGGTGACAAACATGATTCTGCTGCTTGTCAAATAAACAAATAAAAAACATACTTTTTCGTAAATGTTTTAAGAAGGATGACTTCATCACGAGTAGTCTGTTATTTTAAAGCATTTTTCTGAATTCATGTCTTAAACATCATATTTATAATTATTTTAGGTTTAAATCTGGGATAAGCGGAGGCTGTTTTTATGGTGTATATGTCAGAAAATTGTGTGATATTCTTTGGATTCATCTTCAATCCCTCCTCCTTCATCTTACCCCTGACATGCTCAATAATGTTTATATCTGGTGACTGGGCTGGCCAATCCTGGAGCACCTTCTCTGCTTTCAGGAACTTTGATGTGGAGGCTGAAGTATGAGAAGGAGCGCTATCCTGCTGGAGAATTGCCCTCTGCTGTGGTTTGTAATGTAATGGGCGGCACAAATGTCTTGATACGTCAGGCTGTTGATGTTGTCATCCACTTTGCAGATCTCTCGCACACCCCCATACTTATATTGTAATAAAACCGGTGTACTGATAATTGCATTTACTTTCAAGATATTAAACGGGGGAAAAAACGCAAAAAACAAATATGAGGTGACAAACATGATTCTGCTGCTTGTCAAATAAACAAATAAAAAACATACTTTTTCGTAAATGTTTTAAGAAGGATGACTTCATCACGAGTAGTCTGTTATTTTAAAGCAATTTTCTGAATTCATGTCCTAAACATCATATTTATAATTATTTTAAGTGGAAATCTGGGATAAGCGGAGGCTGTTTTTGTGGTGTATATGTCAGAAAACTGTGTGATGTTCTTTGGATTCATCTTCAATCCCTCCTCCTTCATCTTACCCCTGACATGCTTAATTATGTTTATATCTGGTGACTGGGCTGGCCAATCCTGGAGCACCTTCTTTGCTTTCAGGAGCTTTGATGTGGAGGCTGAGGTATAAGAGGAGCGCTATCCTGCTGGAGAATTTGCCCTCTGCTGTGGTTTGTAATGTAATGGGCAGCACAAATGTCTTGATACCTCAGGCTGTTGATGTTGCCATCCACTCTGCAGATCTCTCGCACGCCCCCATACTGAATGTAACCCCAAACCATGATTTTTCCTTCACCAAACTTGACTGATTTCTATGAGAATCTTGAGTTCATGTGGGTTCCAGTAGGTCTTCTGCAGTATTTGTGATGATTGGGATGCAGTTCAGTAGATGATTCATCTGAACAATCCACCTTCTGCCAATTTTCCAAGTGGTCAACTGGAAGTCAAGTTATTATGTGTTGCTCTTACAACTGAGATCAATGACGAGACTTTTGTCAGGTAGTGTATATTTTTAAAAATCTGTACCAGCTAATTATATATACACACAATATTTTGTGTTTCTGTGGTTGGAAGGGCATATGCTGCATTAAAAAAAACATATGCCAGAGTAATTGGTGGTTCATTCCACTGTGGTGACCCCTTATAAATCAGGGACCAAGCTGAAGCATAGTGAGGATAGTGCGTTTCTGATATAAATGTGCCTGAATTATGACTTCAAAACTTCCCAATTGGTGTTTTAATCGGCCAAAATATACCAGTTTAATCTTCTAGTAAGTCAAAAGAGCTTTTATTGCCTAGATAAGATTATGCTAAGCTAGTGAGCCATGCTGTTAACTTAAGGCTTGTGTATTGTTCAAATTGACTACCCTTTCGTTTTGTTGGGGGCTGTTTTTGCCCCATTGACCCTCATTATAATGACATTTTTTGATTACAAATTCTTGACACCATATAATCATGCTTTCTTGATTGTTGCTGGTTTTTCCCTGTTGGGAAGAGGTACAATTGCTCATTTTTATGGTTGATCTTGAATTGGCACCATTAACCCTTTAAAAAAAGTTTTATATTGGGTTCAATGGAGTATAACAGCAGATTTTGTGTGTGCATAAATACACTTAAGATGTTCTGAGAGCTAAGCTGCTTATTATATTTTCTCAGACATACTAAGTTGTTATCCCACATCCCAACAGAATAAATCAGCAACAATCAAGAATGCATGATTATTTGCTGTCAAAAATGTCATTATAATGGAAGTCAATGAGGCAAAAACAGCCACTAACATAATGAAAGGGTAGTCAGTTTGTGTATTGTTGTGTATATTAGTGTATTGTTGACTTTTTAAAACTTTTAAAAGTATTTTCCCAATATATATGTCAAAAATCATCCCATTTGCTGAAACCCAGAGAAGGTTGTGGCCAAATTAATACTCAAAATCACCTCAGAGTGGATGAAAACATCTCCAGCAGCACACAAGGGTTAACGTAATAGGCTAATTGAAAACACAATTTTATTTTATTATTTTTAAATTAGTGTATGAGTGTTTCCCAGTACTGGGTTGCAGCTGGAATAGTTGGCGGTTCATTCCACGGTGGCGACTTCTGATAAATCAGGGACTAAGCCGAAGGAAAATGAATGAATTATTGCAGTAATAAACTACGTCTTCGTTGTATTTTGAAGTGTGACTCCTGGTCCTCCAGATGAGCTTCAGGGATTCGCTGTACCGGGCTTCACTGTAAGCAAATCTCTCTCAGCAGCGCTTACTCAGGATTAATGAGAGCCACATGGAGAAGTCTGACCAGATCAACATGACTACAGTGAGTGCGTATGTGTGTGTGTGTGAGTGTGTCATCAGAAAAACATCTCTTTACAATATACATCATCTTGCGTAAGCCTGACGTTTTGCAGACTCACATGCCAAGTCACTGCATGCTTGAAGGCCGTAAATCTTCATTACAAGAGAAGATTATTCGGGATAAAAAAAAACTAAATCATTTTACCACAAGGGGGCGTCATATATAATAAAAGTAGAAATAAGGGGGGAAGAGTTTGATATGCAGGAGATGTCTCATTATTAACACTGATATTTGAGTTTGTGTTCTTTCAATAATGACTGAATATTGAATATATGCGTCTATACACGTGGTTTTGATGCTCCATTATATGTCTAGACAGGCTCGAGACAGCAAGAAGCCCTCATCAGTCCAGATGTTTGTCTCCATGGAAACAGCTGCCACTTTTGTTTTGCTATTCGCTTTCCTACTTCGATTCAACTAATTAACTTTAATTTCCCTACCATTTTTCTCATTTCATTTGCACTCGCAATTAACAACGTGATGATAACGGACGTTGTATTATTTTTCAAATTAGTAAATTTGAGAAAAATTCTATCAATAATTTTGAATATTTTTGTATATTTTCACTTGTATAGAAATAAAGTAAAAAAGGATACAAAATGATTGACGATTATTATTATTATTATTATTATTATTATATAAAAAATACATGCACGCACAAAAAAATTAACATTTTATTTTTGAAACGAATTCCTATTTTGTCATATTTTAATTCAGATTTTATTTACTTTCTGATACTGTACTTATGAACAACTATTTCATATATATTGAAATACGGTAAACAAATTTAAAAAAAATTGCTTTTGCTAAAGTGTTTTTTATATATATATAATATAATATATAATATATATATATTATATATATATAGATATATATATATATAATATATATATATATATATATATATATATATATATTTTTTTTTAATTTAATAAATAGGCTTTGCAAAACCTAAGTCCACATTAATTAAAAAAAATGACCATGTTTATTGTGCTAGTGCATTGTTAAAATAGTCTTAAATCGAACAATTAATCTATAAACGTTAATCCACTGAAAAAAAAAACATGTTTACCATCTGCTTCAGCTCTGGAACGGCAGTCCTTCTCTGATGATGTCATTTTGATTGAGCGAAATATGCTTAGCCACGCCCCATCCAACTGTTAGTTTGCTGTAAGTGAAAGAAGAGAGGAGGAGCTCAAAAACAAAACCCCGCCCCCTACTCAATATTCAGTTTCAATGTCATCATGCTGCAATAAAAGTCTGGAGCAACTTCTGGCTCAACTTGGAACAACATAAACTCTAAAAATACAAAATAAAAGTCCTGTCCTACCATCGATGCTTCCTTCAAGAACATTCATAAAATCTTTGCATTGTTAGATTCGGTTGATTCATCATTTTTCCCTCAGCTTAGTCTCCATTTCAGAGGTCGCCACAGTGGAATGAACCGCCAACTATTCCAGCATATGTTTTACACAGCGGATGCCCTTCCATTTGCAACCCAGTATTAGGACACACACTCATACACTACGGCCAATTTAGTTCATCCAATTCCCCTATAGCGCATGTGTTTGGACTGTTGGGGAAACCGGAGCACCCGGAGGAAACCCACGGCAACACGAGGAGAACATGCAAACAAACATAAACACCAATAGATCCAGCCGGGACTTGAACCAGCGACCTTCTTGCTGTGAGGCGACAGTGCTAACCACTGAGCCACTGTTCCACCCCGATTCGGTTGATTTTCAGAACATTAGTAATGCTAACATTATTTCTGGAAGGTAAAGAGTTCTTTAAGCAACCAAAAAGTGCATCTTCTATGGCACCGCTGCAAAAACAGCTTGATTTTAATAGTGTTTTTGATCCAAAAGAGCTGGAAGTCCATCATATCCATGATCTAGACCAGCTTGAAGCAACTAATGGTCAAACTAAAGCAGCGACACCAGACAATCTCAGTTACAATCAGACAGGAAATGTCCAGAGAAACATGATAAGTGGGATGCAGACTACTAAAAATAGACCCAACAATCATAAGAAATGTACTTTAAGTTTAAGGTGGAGTTTCAGTTATACATAATGAATTGTCTCAGTTAGAATGTGATGTTTCATTAGAGCATCTCAAAATGGCATGGGAAGAGGATCTCGAAGCAGAAATTAAAAACTGGCAATGGGAGGAAGCACAAGAACAAGTTTATTCTAGTTCTGTGTGTATGAGGCATGGTTTAATACAGTTTAAGATCCTGCACCGACTCCATTTGTCTAAATTAAAGCTCTCTAAGATGTTCCCTTCCGTAGACCGACTGTGATAGATGCAGTCAAACTCTGGCATCGCCCGGTCATATGTTTAGATTTGGCCTAAAATATTATTTAATTTTGGAATATTCAATAAATAAGTGGGGGGAAAACAACCCTGGGCCTATTTCAGCTATATTTGGTGTCAGTGATGATGCAGAATTATCTGTAAATCAATGTACAGTGATTAGATTTATAACCCTTTTGGCACGTAGATTGATTTTACTGAATTGAAAGCGAAAGGATCCTCCATATTACTCCATATTGATTAAAAAATGTCATGTCTTCCCTGCACCTTGAGCAGCTGAGACTTTCCCTTAAAAATAAAACTAAGAATTTCAATGTAAAGTGGAATCCTGAGTACTTTAATTAGAGAGCAGCGAAGACTTGCCTGGAAGTATCTAGTATATCTAGGTAGAGCTTGATTATGTGGTTCAGGTGTGTTTGAATAGGGTTGGACACCCCTGGTCTATACCATACTATAATATATAGTATAGTATTAGTGTGTTTCTCAACCACGTTGCTGGAGGACCACCAGCACTGCATGTTTTGGATGTCTCCTTTGCGGTGGTTGAGAACACTTGTTTGATAAGGTGAATAGCAACTATATAGAATCACCACCACAGTTAAATTCAAGTGTTTTACTATAATATGGTACAAAAACAATAGTATTAATTATGAATTATTAGTATATTTATATCATATTTTTGATATAGGCTACTATAATGTTTTTGATCCATACTATAGTGAGGTCACCAGGGGTGTCCGAACTCAATCCTGAACTCAATGTCCTGCTGAGTTTAGCTCCAACTTGCTTCAACACACTTGCCTGGAAGTATATTTAGGAATAGCTTGATTAGCTGGTTCAGGTGTGTTTGAATAGGGTTGGACACCCCTGGTCTATACCATACTATAATATATAGTATTAGTGTGTTTCTCAACCACGTTCCTGGAGGACTACCAGCACTGCATGTTTTGAGTGTCTCCTTTGCCTGTCACACCCATTACAGGTCTTTCAGTCTCTGGTAATAAGATGATGATCTCAATCGGATGTGTTTTGTTAAGGAGACAGAAAAATGTGCAGGGCTGGTGGTCCCCAAGGAAGGTGGTTGAGAAACACTGTGTTTGATGAGGTGAACAGCAACTATATAGAATCACCACCACAGTTAAATTCAAGTGTTTTACTATAATATGGTACAAAAACAATAGTATTAATTATGAATTATTAGTATATTTATATCATATTTTATATAGGCTACTATAATGTTTTTGAACCGTATTATAGTGTGGTCTATAGCAGGGGTGTCCAAACTCGATGTCCTGCTGAGTTTAGCTCCAACTTGCTTCAACACACTTGCCTGGAAGTATCTAGTATATCTAGGTAGAGCTTGATTAGGTGGTTCAGGTGTGTTTATATAGGGTTGAACACTCCTGGTCTATACCATACTAAAATATATAGTATTAGTGTGCTTCTCAACCACTTTTCTGGAGGACCACCAGCACTGCATGTTTTGAGTGTCTCCTTTACCTGTCACACCCATTACAGGTCTTTCAGTCCCTGCTAATGAGATGAGGATCTGAATTGGATGTGTTTGGTTAAGGAGACATGGAAAATGTGCAGAGCTGGTGGTCCCCAAGGAACGTGGTTGAGAAACACTGTTTGATAAGGTGAATAGCAACTATATAGAATCACCACCACAGTTAAATTCAAGTGTTTTACTATAATATGGTACAAAAACAATAGTATTAATTATGAATTATTAGTATATTTATATCATATTTTTGATATAGGCTACTATAATGTTTTTGATCCATACTATAGTGAGGTCACCAGGGGTGTCCGAACTCAATCCTGAACTCAATGTCCTGCTGAGTTTAGCTCCAACTTGCTTCAACACACTTGCCTGGAAGTATATCTAGGAAGAGCTTGATTAGCTGGTTCAGGTGTGTTTGAATAGGGTTGGACACCCCTGGTCTATACCATACTATAATATATAGTATTAATGTGTTTCTCAACCACGTTCCTGGAGGACCACCAGCACGGCATGTTTTGGATGTCTCCTTTGCCTGTCACACCCATTACAGGTCTTTCAGTCTCTGCTAATGAGATGATGATCTCAATCGCATGTGTTTGGTTAAGGAGACATGGAAAATGTGCAGAGCTGGTGGTCCCTAAGGAACGTGGTTAAGAAACACTGTTTGATAAGGTGAACAGCAACTATATAGAATCACCACCACAGTTAAATTCAAGTGTTTTACTATAATATGGTAAAAAACAATAGTATTAATTATAAATTATTAGTATATTTATATCATATTTTTGATATAGGCTACTATAATGTTTTTAAACCGTACTATAGTGTGGTCTATAGCAGGGGTGTCCAAACTCGATGTCCTGCTGAGTTTAGCTCCAACTTGCTTCAACACACTTGCCTGGAAGTATATCTAGGAAGAGCTTGATTAGCTGGTTCAGGTGTGTTTGAATAGGATTGGACATCCCGGGTCTATACCATACTATAATATATAGTATTAGTGTGTTTCTCAACCACGTTCCTGGAGGACCACCAGCACTGCATGTTTTGGATGTCTCCTTTGCCTGTCACACCCAATACAGGTCTTTCAGTCTCTGCTAATGAGCTGATGATCTGAATCAGGTGTGTTTGGTTAAGGAGACACGGAAAATGTGCAGAGCTTGTGGTCCCCCAGGAAGGTGGTTGAGAAACACTGTTTGATAAGGTGAAAAGCAACTATAGAATTACCACAACAGTTTAATTCAAGTTTTACTAACACAAAAGGATTAAATATAATTATTTTTTTTATATATATATATATATATATATATATATATATATATATATATATATAGCCTACTGTAATGTTTTTGAACCGTACTATAGTAAGGTCTAAACCAGGGGTGTCCAGACTCAGTCCTGGAGGGTCGGTGTCCTGCTGAGTTTAGCTCCAACTTGCTTCAACACACCTGCCCCGAGGTTTGTAGTATATATCTATTGTAGAAAGACCTTGATTAGCTGATTCAGGTGTGTTTGATTAGGGTTGGAGATAAACTCTCCAGGACACCGGACTGAGTTTGGACTTCCCTGGTCTATACTATACTATAATATAATATATAGGCTAGTATAGTAAATTTGTGAACTGATAAACTAATCAATACTGTAGTATACTTTAGTGTTTACTACAGTAGCCAGTGCTGTATTCTAGTATAATATTCTCTATAGCTAACTACAGTATTGGGTCATTTGTTTATATCACTAGTAGCAAATTTAATCACCAAAACAGATCAATACAAGAACTTTACTATAATGTGGTTCAAAAATATTATATTATTTACTAGAAATGTTTGTTTTTCATCCTGCATTTTGAGTCTGTGGTAGTAAATAAATCATTTAGCCAAAATACTATGCTAGTAACTGCTGATATAAACAAGCAGAAGCAATAAACGAGAGTACTAGTTAGTTATCTGTTTCAATGTGTGTGTCAACGTGTGTGTGTGGGAGAGAACGAGTCAGGGTGAGTCTCAGGCAGTCAGATCAGAAAGAGCGTGTTGAAGCCCAACCCACGGTCACTTCAGTCGAGACGAACACGCACACTCACTCAAACACAAGCCGAACAGGTGGTCCAGACCTACCTGAGGAGCTCGACATGAGGATTTACCTTGTTTTTCACCTGTGTGGATACAATGTGGCGGTCGCTTTCTGAATCCGAATAGTCCCGAAGAGTTCACACTTCACGCGCTTCCCTGTGAGGAGTCTCCGGGAATATCGGGCGAATATGAAAGTGACAGTATGTTTTGGGAGGACCAGGGTGGTCGTTCCCTGCGGGGATGGGAATATCAAAATACACAATCTTATCCAGCAAGCCACAATGCGCTACAAAAAAGCCATCGCCAAGGTAAGTGAAGTGTTTGTTTTATTAACAGCGTGACAACTGAGGTCTGCTCAACATGGCGCTTTTTCTGGAGAAAGAGATATTGAAAGAAAGAGCAGGGCTGAAGATATCGTCGGTATTCCTGAAGAATTTGACTGAGATGTTTGTTTATAGATTTGCATTTGTGATTGTTGCGTCATTGCGTCTTGTTTGTTAGAATTGTTGCAACTTCGGGCACGAGCGCGTGTGCGTCCGGGTTCAGAACTCATCCAGAAGCTTGTGTGTTATAACCGCTCGTGTGTGTTACTCTAACATGCATTATAGCGTTTCTGAGGGAACAGGGAGTGTTGGAAGAAGTTTCAGAGGCTCGGATGGAGGGCCAGGACTGTGGAAGTGTGCTCAGTTTGAAGTCTGAATACACACACATGTAGCCTATTCAGTGTTAAAGGGTTAGTTCACTCAAAAATGAACATTCGGTCATCATCTACTCACCATTTACTTGTTCCAATTCTGTTTGACTTTCTTTCTGCTGATAAACATAAAAGGAGATATTTTGAAGAAAGGTGAAAACCTGTAACCATTGACTTCCATAGTATTTGTTTGATAGTAAATGATTTAATGCTTTCAGCTTTCTTCGAAATATCTTATTTAGTGTGTGCAAGAGAATAAATAAACTCATGAAGGTTTGGAAACACTTGGGGGTGAGTACATTTTAATTTAACATCCTTTGGGGGTGAGTTAAAAGTGAGTACTTTTTTGGGGGGTAAACTAACCCTTTAATCTGTTTTATGATGCAATATAAAGCAATAGAAAGTGCATCATTTTGATTCATAATTAGTTGTCTGGCTTAGCAGTTGACGGATAGGTTTTAGTCTTTCACAAAGTTCATTGACAGGGATCTGATGGTCAGAAAAACCTGGAAATAAGGATTAGCATGCTGAAAAACACAATAGAAACAATTATAGGGGCTTCAAATGGGTTTGTAATTTAATTGGTTTTAATGGAAACTGTATTCATCCTGTGGCTCTATTCCGGTGTTTTCTTTTTATTCTATTGGTGGCATGTTAAAGCAAACAAATCATGCCCAGAACACACTTGAAATCATTCAGATGTTCCAGCTTTAATGGTTAAAATTGAATGTTTGTAATGGTTTTAGGGGTATTTCTATTGGAAACCATCTTCCATGATGGTTTACACTCACAAAAAAAAGAAAGAAACACTGTGCTAAATATAATCACTATAAACACTTTAAGTGCTACTTAGAACCTATAAAGAACCTGTAATATTCTCAAGCAGGGTGGTTAAGGTGCTTTATAGCATAATATAGGTGTTATGTATTACTAAAAGTGGCTTGTTTTCATAGGGGAACCATTTTAGTGCATGATGTTTATAGTGTATGTAGTGTTGCATAGCACCTTAACCTAGCCAAAGAACTGCTGAAGAACCATAATAGGTTCCATATAGCAATTCAGTTAGCTCTTCTATGGTATCGAGCCAAAGAACCACTCAACTTTTTTTTTAGAGTGTAGTAATGTGACATGGAAATGTGATGAAATTTCCATATCTTATTTCTTTCTTTAATTCAGCCGTGTAGCCGGTTAATCAGTTACTAGGCTCAAACACCCAGTCTCACCACCTTACGCTGATCAAAACAATCGTTAACTGCTGTTAAAGAAGGTTTTTAGCTGATTATTAGCTGGTATGCAAGGTACTAGCAAACTTTAAACTCACATGTTCAGAGCATGTGTGGAGTAAATATATATATATATATATATATATATATATATATATATATATATATATATATATGTGTGTGTGTGTGTGTGTGTGTTTATTTATATATATATATATATATATATATATATATATATATATAATGTATATATATATAATGTATATGTGTGTGTGTGTGTATATATATATATATATATATATATATATATATATATATATATATATATATATATATATATATATATATATATATATATATATATATATATATTTTTTTTTTTTTTTTTAAGGTAAGTGGTTGCACACAATTTATATGGGCTGAATTTAAACAAACAAATTTAATTTGGTAATGTTCAACTTAATTTGTTTGTTTACATTCAGCGAATATTAATAGTTTGCAACCAGTTAAACCACCTTAAAAACCAATGAAAGGTGAAGATTGTTGTATAGATCATCTAGAACAGACCACTGACCTAATCCCAACATAAAGTGTTTTCAAAAACAAACGTAAGGCAAAAATGCACTGCGACCACACAGTTTTACCTTGATTTTACATTGCTTTTATCTCTATTGTGGAAGTATGCATCATCGGACCCAAACTCAAGTATCTTGCAGCACAAATGCAATACTACAATAGTGCTGTAAGATACTGGAAAAAGCTGATATTGCGATATTTTATTTTCTGCGATTATTTATTGCAATGTGAATACAGTTTCACGGTTTGATGGTTTTCTAAAGAGTCTAACAGTATTGGGGTACAGAAAAAAATGCTTTTCTTACTTACTGTTTCTAGTCCAAATATCAAAAAAGTCCCAGACCAGGTAAATATTGTTTACGTCTCACTGTCAGAAGAAATAACTGAAAATTAAAATTGTGATAGCGATGCTGAAACGGAATATTGTGCAGCCCTTCTGCGCAAAGTGAGCTAGAAAACTGACCACGCCAGAATTTCAGACAAAACTAGATCACTCCAGGATTCTCAAAATCAACTGTTGTCTTACAGCCTTATTGTGGCAAAGATGCTGGTGCTAAGGTTTTGGAAATCAACAGAATCCCAAACATTTAGATCTTGGCTGGAAGAATTAACTGAATTAGCACATTTGGAAAGGATCAGATTTCTTATCTTGTCAAAAATTTGACAAGACTTGGTCTCCTCCTCTATCTTGAAAGCGTAGGTTAAAAACCAAGATGGTGAAGGTCACACCAACAGTACTGCATAAGCTTTAGTCCAAGGGGTGGGGTGGGTTTATACAAATTACTTAATAATTTTATTATATATATATATATATATATATATATATATATATATATATATATATATATATATATATATATATATATATATATATATATATATAATTATTATTATTGTTTTTATATGTGCGTTATTTAATTTGTTGATTTATTTTTTGCAAAAAAAAAAAAAAAAAATAGAGATGTTGTAATATTTGCTAATGCTATGCAATGAATATATAATCCTTCATTCATCAATAATATATGCCTGTACATATCATTAGTGTGAAAAAGGAACTAAAGTAGTTGTCATCATACTGCCCCCTAGTGTTCATTTTAAATAGAAACTGCAGCCACATGTACGTTTTTCTGTGTTGTTGGGTATGAAAGAGTTGGAAGGTGGTTGTTGTAGGTTTGTCAAAAGTATAAGGTTTGGTATTAAGACCATTTCTTGCTAAAATGCTAGCTCATAGACTGACCAGCCAACCGATGTACCTTGGAAACGCTCCAGTGTCCGTGTATTTGTGCTTGCACTTGGTAAACATTAGTAAAGAGTAGAAAACCGATGACCTTTACAGCCAATCAGTCACTTCTGTTGAGCACGTGAACACAATGGCCAATCAGAAATGGTCAAACAGAAACAGCGCGGAGGTATAAATGCACAGCTACACCGCGTTGAATGCGCCGTTAGTCACGCCGATCACTTGACGCAGAAGTATAAACCAGGCTTTAGCTGGGCACCACAGATAGCCTCCACCTTGCGTTGCCAATGTGCGTATCCTGATAAAAAGCTATGTTTACAATTCTAAAATGCATGACACTGCGTGGCGCTGCTCATCCGAGTGCGACCCCCCCCCCCCCCCTTTACGATGGTCTTGCTGTGGACAGTTACGACCCTTTATGCATCCTTGCTGAAACTTGCATGTCAAATTGCACACAAAAAAAAAATCTGCAAAACTGCAAAGCCATGAAAGGTGAACCGCATTATAGTGAGGGACCACTGTATTTAGGCATGTGTTGGCTTTAAAATCTTAAATCAGATCTGTTTTCTGCACTCCGCTTGAGTCAGGATTCGGCTTAAGAACTTAAATGCATTGCAGTGTTGATTTTGGCTCAAGCTTGTGAGCAGAAAGGTTTAACTTCGTCTTAGTTTAGTGATTGAGAAGCTTTGAGAAAGTTTCGCCGCTAGAGTTGGACACTATGTATGGTGAGAGTATTGGCCTGCTGAAGTTTGAGTGCAGTAGATCACCTCGTCTGTGGTCCAGATGAATAGCCGTTTAATTATTTAGCAGATGTGTTTTGTTGGTCAGTAGTTATGTAGAGATTGTTGTTAAAGTTGCATTAGGTTCCTTCGTGTCTCGAGTTGGCATCAGTGCTATTATTCCTGCCCAGATCTCAACACTCTGCTGTTAACATTGGCATCACGTCCGAGCACTTCTGTTCTGCAGGCCTCCAATACTTTGGTGAAGCAGCTCTAATAAGTGCCAGCATTTCTCTTTCACGGAGCGCAGATTTGAATAGGCTTCATGCATTCTTGTGAATTGATTGGCTGGATTCTCTCTTGTTTTTTTATTTATTTGTTTGCAAATACACTCGAGACATCTTTTAAAGGGAACGTTTATTCACTCTGTGGTTCACTGACCTTCTCTGTAAAGAATATGCTGGCTTTCACACAATCGATTTAAGTTGGAACAACATGAAATATTTAAGTGACTTAATTTACTGAATTGGATGTAAAACAATTAACCAGTTAAACTCCGCACACCCGGTACCGGGTCCGTGATGTCATCGCTTTAAGATTTAAAGGGCTAGGATTGCACCAGACCCCCTTAAGTGGTACCGTTTGAAAGTGTAGAAGCTATATTTTCATGAAAATATGCATCACTTTGGTTTTTATGCTACTGTACAAAAGTTATTTACACTTAAATACACAGTATTTTGGAGACCCGAGCTGGGTATTGAACATTGGTTCCTTTTCATATTTTTCATATGGTTCATATATGACACATGTACAAGTTATAGCTCAAATGAAAGCTCTTGCCGGTGCTCATACGGTTCTAGCGTTCTTTTTACTGAATTATATTCTCATATCAAATAGTTGCCGAATGAATCGCCGTGTTTCAATGGCACAGAAGTGAAAACAGTACATTTATGATCAATAAGCAGCTCCAGATAGCACAGACAGCTGTCATCTCTTACCTTATGCTGAGCACTTCAGGGCCATTTCTCCTCTGTTTTTGAGGTGATGTGCATAAGTAATCCTTTTATATGTCTGACGTGGTCCAAACACAGTGAATTATGTTTGATCAAACAAAAGAATAGTGAAATATGAAAACAATTATCGATCCCTGTGGCTTGTATAACACCTCTCATCAGGTGGAATACAATAACTTTTGAATAGATTATGGTAGAGACGTTTGTCTTTTTTCCTATGATTACAGACATGTGCAGGAACCACCGAAATTAATTACAGCAAGCTAGACCACACACAACCTAAAAGGTACACTTTCAAATGTGAGTTTATAAAAAAAATATACAGAAAGCTCCTCTTTTTTTAGGTGTTTATTATAACACAGACAACATATACAGCTATTTTAAACACTTTCAATAGTGTTTTATGGAAATTCAAAGGGTTTTCTTTAAAATGAGACCACATTTTTGCATTTACACCTCTGCATGTGGATTTGGGAAGCTTTGAAATTTGGGTAGGCGAAATCCAGGCGGAAATCCCCAAATAGCACTAGAGTTAAACTGGTTAAGTAAAAACTCAAGAATTGTGCCGTTTTGGCTCATTTTGAACAAATAGTTTGAATAAACAGCAAACGTGATTGTTTATAAGTTTCTTTCTTCTGTTGAACACAAAATAAGACATTTTGAAGAAAGCTGAAAAGCAGTAACCATTGAAAAACCAATACTATGGGAGTCAATGGTTACAGGTTTCCAGCTTTCCTCAAACAGAGGAAAGAAACTGAAACAGATTTGGAACAAGTGAAGGGAAAGTAAATTAGCCCAGATTACTTTTTATGTGTGAACTATCCCTTTAAGGACAGAAAATAGCATTTTAGTGTATATGTAAAAGATGAGCTGTGTTTTTTTCCCCCTCAAGAGATAAATAATAAGTCATAAAATGTTTTCTGAGTAGCTGACTTTGAGTTTGCTTCATGTTTTACATCATAGAGCACAATGTTTATCCTCTTTTTATTTTAATTAAAGGAAGAAGTTTTAGCATTTCTCGTCAGCGTTATTAGACTAGTGGCGTCAACATATTGTGACCCGAGTCCTGTTAATCTGCAGGTCTAAAATGGCATCTTTCTTGCCAGTGTCACAGGTTGTGACGGGTTAAAGCACATCAACAACTGATGATGAACCTGCGGCTCATTATATTTGTGCCTTTATAAAAAGATGTTTCCATTGATTTTCTGTGAAGATCTTCACAAATTAGTTTGACTTGAATCTCTGCATTGTCTTTTCATTCATTCATTCATTTCCTTCACCTTAGTCCCTTATTTATATGGGGTCACCACAGCGGAATGAACCACCAACTATTGCAGCATATGTTTTACACAGCGGATGCCCTTTCAGCTGCAACCCAGTATTGGGAAATGCATTGCTTTAAAAATAAATACATCCTACATTTCCAGCAAATGGTAATTCACTATCAATAAATGTTTTGCCTGTCTCTATTTGTTGTCTCTCAAAAGGTTTAAGCCAGGGATGTCCAGACTCGGTCCTGGAGGTCCGGTGTCCTGCAAAGTTTAGTTCCAACTCCAATCAGACACACCTGGCCTAGCTAATCAAGCTTCTTCCTGGGAAGTCTAGAAGCATCCTTTCAGGTGTGTTGAAGCAAGTTGGAGCTAAAATCTGCAGGACACCGGCCCTCCAGGACCGAGTTTGGACACCCCTGGTTTAAGCCCTTGAGTAAGCACCAGTTTGTTCCTGCTGATTACCATCTAGGATTAAAATTGATCTCCCATGAACTCATTATACATCAGTTTTCATGCAAACGATTGTAATCATAGCACAAGGGATCTCCCTCTGTTCCAGTTTTGGACTGGGACTCGAACCAGCAACCTTCTTGCTGTGAGGCCACAGTGCTAATCACTGAGCCGCTGTCACCCATCATCCACATATTCAAATAAATAAACCTAAATTCTGGATCTTGAGTTGATTTAAGTGTCCTTGCAGACTTAGAAACACCACACGTCACACACACACACACACACACACACACCCATGCTTATATAGTTGAGCAGACACACCCTGAATCAGCAGAAGCACGGCGGCGTCTCATTGATCCAGACCCGAGCAGGTTTTCCCAGCGGAGATCTTTGTGTTTCCTCCACGGCTCAGGATGACGCTCTGGAGCTGCGCTTTGCTGTGTAAGCGGGAGTTTGAGACGGTTGCATTAGGCTGTGATCTATCCAGAGATGTGAACTAGAGCTCTTCATCAATAACGCTAATAAATAGGCTTCTTCTTTCTTCAAGACGGCCTAACGTTTCCTTCTCGTCTGAAGCCTTTCCATTGAGCGTCTCTGGAGTCTAAATCCACTGTAGAAGAAGAGGCTGGGGTGGCACAGTGGCTCAGTGGTTAGCAGTGTCGCCTCACAGCAAGAAGGTTGCTTGTTCGAGTCCCGGCTGGGTTAGTAGGCATATCTGTGTGGAGTTTGCATGTTCTCCCCGTGTTGGTGCTCCGGTTTCCCCCACAGTCCAAACACATGCGCTATAGGGGAATTGGGTAAACAAAATTGGCCGTAGTGTATCAGTGTGTGTGTGAATGTGAGAGTGTATGGGTGTTTCCCAGTACTGGGTTGCAGCTGGAAGGGTATCCGCTGTGTAAAACAAATGGAATAGTTGGTGGTTCATTCCGCTGTGGCAACCCCTGATAAATAAGGGACTAAGCTGAAGGAAAATGAATGAATGATCCTCTGTGGATGAATCCTAGGTGCTGTAGCAACAGCTGAGATTGTGACTTGAGCGCTCAAGGTTGGATTTATTTGTGTCGCTGTGAGTTTTTATGAGCCTCTGTTAACACATGCACACACACAAACACACATGACGGCTCAGACAGCACATGGCTGTAATTAAACACACACAACTATGCGCTGGGTTTACATCTGGAAGTCAGTAATGGAGTAATTGCAGATGAACTTTGACCTTCAGATCGGAAATCCTTCTGTGCCTTTTGTAGTGAAGATCTGTCTGCCAATGATAGAGTGAGCTGGAAAAGTCAGCGTTTCACACACACACACACTCATAAATACACCGAGACCCACTCACGAGCACAGTAGCACAGAGACTAACACACAAACAATTATGCACACACATTGACAAGGACACACAATTACTCGCTAAATGACTCATACACTAACACACACTTAAACACACGCACTCATAAGCACACACACACATTACCACGCAAACATTCATATTCTTTTCAGCTTAGTCCCTTTATTAATCTGGGGTCGCCACAGCTGAATGAACCACCAACTTATCCAGCACATGTTTTACACACTGGATGCCCTTCCAGCTGCAACCCATCACTGGGAAACATCCTTACACGCTCATTCACACTCACGGACAATTTAGCTTACCAATTTCCCTTATAGCACATGTGTTTGGACTGTGGGAGAAACCGGAGCATCCGGAGGAAACCCACACTAACACGGGGAGAACATGCAAACTCCACACAGAAGTGCCAACTGACCCAGCCGGGACTCGAACCAGCAACCTTCTTGCTGTGAGGTGAACGTGCTGCCCACTGTGCCACGGCGCAGCCCTAACACACGTACAATTACACACTAAAACACTAGGGGTTGCTCTGCTGTGACAGTTTTTGATTGCCGTCGACCAGTCGTGCTGCACACATCACGTGTTTTTCGATGAGCTACATGAGAGCTTCACACATTAAGGTGGTTCACTAAATGAAACTGCCACCGGATTATTCATAGTTATAGTTATGAGTTGTCAAACAGCATCTGCAGGCCCGGATTGGCTAATCAGGAGGGCTGGGAAAATTCCCGGTGGGCCGGTCAATTTTTTTGGCCACGAGGGCTGGTGTCCATAGCTGCTGGCACTCTCAGCAGTCGCACTTTTGTCATTTATGTATTTATTTGACCATAGCCTCACTCTTTTTATTCATTATTTTGCAGCAGCTCTGCTCTTTTTCTTTATTTTCTCACAGCCCCGTGAGCAAAATGCAGCCTGCAGATTAGTGATGATGTAACCATCATTCGACACCAAACAGCAGCTTGGTGAATATAAGAATTTGAATAATTAATATTAATGAATATTACATATATACACCTGCTTAATGAAAATCAGATGATTTACTACATTAATAAATCTGACATAACTTGATCAGAAATCTGAAAAGGGGACAAAAAGATTAAGATAGAAAGTAATAGAAATAGGTAGTAATACTGTAGTTAATACATCGTCATTGTGGTCCAGTGGTCCGCACATTGCGCTTCAACGCCGTCAATCGGAGTTCGAACCTCACCAATTTATCTTTTGTTATATATACATGTATTACTGTTTGGGTTACTTGTGTAGGTGTACATATTTTATTTTTTGTGTGACCACCGTTACAAAGTACTGGATATCTCTAAAGAATTTTGCACAGAATATATAATCCGATATTGCAGGAAAGGACATGTTTTAAAGAATAGTGTTGGAGATTTAGCTACCCTTTAAAGGGCACCTATGGTGAAAAATCTACTTTTCAAGCTGTTTGGACAGACATATATGCATGTATGGTGTATAGACCGTCATATTGGGCTGATATAAACACACCCAGTGCTTTTTTTTCAATTTAACAACATAAAAACGGTGGATCAATTGGAGCGGTTTTCAGATCGACCGCAACTTTACGTAGGAGAGCGGTCCCCCCCGCCCACCGAATTGATTGACAGCTGCGTATTAGCATGTCCTGGTAGTCACGTGTATAATCATATCAACAAGAGAGGACGAGCGCAAAGCAACCAGGAATAAAAGATCTGTTCAGTTTGCTAGGATCATCAAATGTGATCAAGAGTGAGTTTTAAAACAGAGCATGTGTGTAATGAATTACAGCGATTCACTTTAGATTCACTTCATCAGCACAGCCGCGTGTCAGAACAATTATAAAGGAAGACGCTTCAATCCCGGTTTGTGGACGTTAAATCAGGTTTATTTTGTATATTAATATAAGAGATATCCATACAGCAGTGGAGATTAACCTGTATCCTGTCACATATGCGTGCAAAAAGAGTGCAAAGCTAAACGAGCGCGCTGTCTGTGTGTGTGTGTGTTTATCTGTGTGTGGGCATGGACATTGTGTGTGGCTCATCATTAAGTTGACCCATCTTAACACAACAAATGCATCAAATACTCATTGGTAAAGTTGTATTAAACTGTTGTATTTCTCACAAACGCTACGTGAGATCTGCTTCCTTTAAGTCTGTCTGTTGTCTGATGCAGCCGAGGGAGGAGATTAAGGGCACGCTGAAAGGCACGTAGAAACCGGTAACCGGGGAGGAGTAGCCTTAAAGGTGCAGTACAGCAAAACCGCCACCCAGTGTAGAAATATATAAACTAGAATCTTATAAAAGGTATAATCAATAATCTGATGGGTGTTTTGAGCTCAAACTTTACAGACACATTCTGGAGACACAAAAGACTAAATATTAAATCTGAAAAAAGGGCTAACCTAGGTGCCCTTTAATGTTCTCATATTTATGAAAAACATTTGAAGTTCTAAAGCAGCTGTGTCCTTGAAAAAGACGTGACAGTGTCATTAGAGACTGAATTGGAAATGTTGTCATTTTAATATAGTCAGTCGTGAACTGAGGTGGGCCGGTCTAGAGCTTAAAACTCCAGGGCTGAAAAGAAGTCCCACTCCAGCCCTGAGCATGTGTATATGTATTTCCTGCAAATAAATCGTGAATTGTGACGTGTTGCAAAACATATGCATCTTCTGTTTTATTGATGACATCACCAGCGACTAGTCGACATCGACATAAAAGTCGACTTCACAAAATCTAAAGTCATTCATTCATTTTCTTTTTGGCTCAGTCCCTTTATTAATCAGGGGTCGCCACAGCGGAATGAACCGCCAACTTATCCAGAATTTGTTTTACGCAGCGGATGCCCTTCCAGCCGCAACCCATCTCTGGAAAACATCCATACACACTCACTCACACTCATACATTATGGACAATTTAGCCTACCCAATTCACCTGTATGGCATATCTTTGGATTGTGGGGGAAACCGAAGCACCCAGAGGAAACCCGGGAAACCGAAGCACCCGGAGGAAACCCACGCGAGCGCTGGGAGAACATGCAAACTCCACACAGAAATGCCAACTGACCCAGCTGAGGCTCGAACCAGCAACCTTGCTGTGAGGCGACAGCACTACCTACTGCGCCACTGCGTTGCCCTATAGTCATTCAACCCCTGTTAAACACACACACACACACACACACACATTTGTTTTTGTGAAAAGTGGGTACATTACATAGGTTTCCATCCATTTTATACTGTCCAAACCGTATCTTGTATTGCCCTCACCCCACCTTACCCCTAAACCCACCCATCACAGGAGACAGTGTGCAGCTTTACTCTCTGATTAAGCTCATCCTGTAGGATTTACAAGCTCTTTGTGAAATGAGGACGTCACCAATGTCCTCTTATTTCACCTCCTTTTTGTAATACCAGTGTCATACTTCTGTCATTATACAGATTTGTGTCCTGATATGTCACAAAAACACATGTACACACACACATAAACTCACTTATACGTTAACACACTCTAAAACACACACATACTAACACACATAATTGCACACTATAACACACACTCTCTCATACACTGACTAAAACACACCCACACGTTTTTTTCTTGCTTTGATATCTGGATCTCAGTGGACGTGCGGTGACATTTTCAAGTGTGAGTTATGTTCGCATCCAAAGGCATTTTGCAGCCGCTGTATTTGTTGTGATTGTGAAATTCTGCTGAACACACCATCAGGAGCTGGCTCTGCTTGTATGAGCGTGTATGAGGGAGGACACGGTATGCTTATCATAAGAGCTGCTGTTTATTACGTGGAATGACTAATAACCGGATTGAAAACTTTGATCTGTCTTCAAGGAGGACTTCACACACACACACTCACGTTAAACAAGTGTGTGAGATCATGACGGTGAAAAAGTTTTATTGGTTTGTGTCGTTACATTTGTACAACTGAACGTGTCCAGACCAGAAGTCAGACTAAAGTGGACTTTGTTAGTCTGTTGTATGTTTTATTATTAATTTTATGTTGTTTTCTGCAGTTATTGTAGCCTTTTTATTTAATTTGGCTGTAGTAAGGGAAAGAACTACAATCCCATGATGCATTGCGAGCGACAAAGTAAAAACAAGAGATAAAACCAATCATTTAAAGCCCCTGTGCTTTGAAATGTACTTCTTTGATTCGATGTTTGACGTAAACTATAACATGAAGAGAGGGCGGGACATATTGTAGCCCCTCCCCTTAAAGAAAAAACAGCCAATAGCATTTTGTTTTATCACCGCTCTCCCAGAGAGAATAGTTGAGCTCAAGTGCATCAAATGAAAAGCTAATGATATGAAGTGGGCGGGGCCTGTCAGATACTAGAGTGCATCTGATTGGTCAGATGATTTGATGAGAGACTGATGTATGAGGTGACGTGAAAAAAATTGTTGATCCATTTAGGTGGAAGTGACAAACTAAAAGCTTTACATAATTATCTTCTAAAAGATCTACGTAAGTGTTTTGGAGCACACTAGATTATAGATATCCTTAAAACTAACATACAGTCGGTGCAATAGCCTTGTGGTTAGTGCGCTGACATATGGTGCAGTAGCATGTCAGGGCATCATGTTCGAATCCCAGTTAGGATATTGAGGACATTTCCCTGCCCTGCCCCCCCCCCCCTCTCTCTCTCTCTCTCTCTCTCTCTCTCTCTCTCTCTCTCTCTCTCTCTCTCTCTCTCTCTCTCGAATTTCGCTTCTTGTCTCAATTCTGTCCTATCTAACAAAGGCAAAAAGGCCAAAAATAAATCTTAAAAACAAACAAACACTAACATACTGATAATAACATCTAGGGATGTCCATGTGATCTCCCATCCAGGCACTGCCCTGCTTAGCTTCAGGGGGCAACCATGTGAGAGTTGCAAAGGAGTAGTAGGCGGAGCTAAAGTACATATTGGCACAGTTTGCTATCTGTGATTCTGACTGGTGGAATTTTCTGTATGTCATCGAAGGTACTTGAGTTTTTCAATGCAAATACATCTGTTGAATATGATAATTATATAAAAAATAAGTCATATAAAATGTAACCAAACTGCATTGTAGTGAAAGTGAAACTAAAGGTGTAATGTGGTATTATAAAAAATCCCTATGGGGATTTCACTTGGTACCGCACTGATACAATCTAGTGTAATCTGACCTCCACTTAGCTGATTTGCTTACTTGTATATATATATTTCTTTGCTATTGTTTGTACATTTTCTATACTGAATTTGATTTGTTCAGCTGTAGAAAGCATTGCTTTTCTCCAATTAGGGCTTATTATGCAGTCTCTGACGCCATCTTGTGGGGAAACATCAACCGTCTTTGCTCCGCTCAGTATGACAGGCTGATAGCCGATGACGTGCTGAAGCTCCAAAATTATAAATATTAAAAATAGGCACTATCCTTATAAATAAACTGCATATTTGCAATCTAAACCACTACATTCTTGACTAATAATCCCTCAAAAGTACATTATGTTGTCCAACAGCTCCAATATTTGTCAAACTGTAGTGAGTCTATTGATCTGCTGCCACTCTATCTGGGCGGAGTAACACAGAAGGGTCAAGAGGCTGTACAAGTGCTGTTATTGGAGAATATCACACGACTATCAGCCAATCAGATTCAGCAACCAGACAGAACTGTTTTATAAATGTTCATACGTTTTTTTTAAGGATTTAAGATGCTGATGACTGTTAAAAGCATCACAACAGTCTTGTGAAAAGGGTCTTATAGTCTCATAGCCATCTGTAAGTGTTTATGGTTTATCTCAGTCTTTCAGCGCTGTAGAAGAAGGGTGTGATGTCTGAGAGTTACAGTATTGTTCAGTCATCTGTCCATACAAGCAGAGCAGACAGCAGGAATTCAGCTCTTTATATATATATGAACGCTCCAGACATTCAAGGAGAGATTTACTTGATCTCAGTGAAGGTTAATCTGCTGCCAATAGAGAGACATTCAGACATGTCATTCA
Organism: Danio aesculapii; assembly: GCF_903798145.1. Classification (NCBI taxonomy): domain Eukaryota; kingdom Metazoa; phylum Chordata; class Actinopteri; order Cypriniformes; family Danionidae; genus Danio; species Danio aesculapii. The sequence goes on from NC_079458.1 coordinate 40,310,403, forward strand.
CTACTATAAATCACACAGCATACAGTAGAGTTCTGCTTTTGTTCTCTATTGGTAGAAATACAGACTAATGTGTCTGGAATACTGTGAGGATGAATAAATGATGACAGAATATAATTGTTATGGGGAATTAAAGATCAGTCAGTTACTCGGTTTATTTCAAAGCATCCAGTATAGGGTTTCACTATAATGGTTTAGACTAACAACACTCCTATTTCTTTTAATTCTCAAAGCATTCAAGGCCATTTTGACCCAAAAGATAAGCATGAAATTATTTATTCTTTCATTTTCCTTCGGTTTAGTTCCATATTTACCACAGAGGAATGAACCGCCAACTATTCCAACATATGTTTTACGCAGTGGATGCTCTTCCAGTCACAACCCAGTGCTAGGAAAGGTCATTGGTTTGAGTCCCAAGCTATGTGGAGTTCGCATGTTCTCCCCATGTTGGCGTGTGGCTTCCTCTGGGTGCTCCGGTTTCCCCCAGAGTCCAAACACATATATATTGTGTCTGACTCTATCATGAGCTTGGAGGACTGCATCCATACATCTCTGCAATGACTCTAATCACTTATTAATAAAGTCATCTGGAATGGCAAAGAAAGCGTTCTTGCAGGACTCCCAGAGTTCATCAAGACTCTTTGGATTCATCTTCAATGCCTCCTCCTCCATCTTACCCCAGACATGCTCAATAATGTTCATATCTGGTGACTGGGCTGGCCAATCCTGGAGCACCTTGACCTTCTTTGCAGTATTTGTGTTGATTGGGATGCAGTTCAACAGATGATTCATGGGAAAAACCTACCTCCTGCCACTTTTCCAAATGATCAACTGGTAGTCAAGTTATTATTTGTTGCTCTTGCAATCAATGACAAGACTTTTGTCAGGTAGTGTATGTGAATCTATATGAACCCCCTTCAGTTGAACTGGAAATGTTGGGTTTGTCCATACACTGTAAAAAAATGTAGGGTTCCACACAACTCATTCATGTTATCCAGACACAAATCGATTAGGTAACAAATTTAAGAGGACTGAACATAAAAAAATTAAGTTGTCCCTAAAACAATCTCAAGAATTGTGTCGTTTTTAGCTCATTTTAAATATGTATATTGAACAAGCAGCTAAACATTTTTATGTATTTGACCTACCACTTGGTTATGACAACCCAAGTCGTCAAAGATTTTTTTTGGAGTGTATAAGTTTTTCACAGAGGGTTCACGGTGTATTGTTTTTGTTGGGTGTGTGTACAATTGTGAAAAGAAAATACAATTAAATTTAAAGAGGTCCCATTATGATTTTGGCTCTTTCATCTTCCTTTAGTGTGTTCAGTTTCTGTTCGAGCATGAAACTAGTCTGAAAAACACAGAGTTATTCACTTTATCAGTGACACTGTTGAGTCGTCATTTAGTTTCGAAGGCTCAATTGTGCTGGAGCGCTCTAACATTTTTATTTTATTTTATTTTATTTTATTTTATTGCCCCAGAGTCTTTTATTTTATTTTATTTTATTTTATTTTATTTTATTTATTTTATTTTATTTTATTTTATTTTATTTTATTTTATTTTATTTTATTTTATTTTATTGCCCCAGAGTCTTTTATTTTATTTTATTGCCCCAGAGTCTTTTATTTTATTTTATTTTATTGCCCCAGAGTATTTTATTTTATTTTATTTTATTTAATTTTATTTTATTTTATTGCCCCAGAGTCTTTTATTTTATTTTATTTTATTTTATTTTATTTTATTTTATTTTATTTTATTTTATTTTATTTTATTTTATTTTATTTTATTTTATTTTATTTTATTTTATTGCCCCAGAGTCTTTTATTTTATTTTATTGCCCCAGAGTCTTTTATTTTATTTTATTTTATTTAATTTTATTTTATTTTATTGCCCCAGAGTCTTTTATTTTATTTTATTTTATTTTATTTTATTTTATTTTATTTTATTTTATTTTATTTTATTTTATTTTATTTTATTTTATTTTATTTTATTTTATTTTATTTTATTTTATTTTATTGCCCCAGAGTCTTTTATTTTATTTTATTGCCCCAGAGTCTTTTATTTTATTTTATTTTATTGCCCCAGAGTATTTTATTTTATTTTATTTTATTTTATTGCCCCAGAGTCTTTTATTTTATTTTATTGCCCCAGAGTCTTTTATTTTATTTTATTTTATTTTATTTTATTTTATTTTATTTTATTGCCCAGAGTCTTTTATTTTATTTTATTTTATTTTATTTTATTTTATTTTATTTTATTTTTTTTTATTGCCCCAGAGTCTTTTATTTTATTTTATTTTATTTATTTTATTTATTTTATTGCCCCAGAGTCTTTTATTTTATTTTATTTATTTATTTTATTTTATTTATTTATTTTATTTATTTTATTTTATTTTATTTTATTTATTGCCCAGAGTCTTTTATTTTATTTATTTTATTTTATTTTATTTTATTTTATTTTATTTTATTTTATTTTATTTTATTTTATTGCCCCAGAGTCTTTTATTTTATTTTATTTTATTTTATTTTATTTTATTTTATTTTATTTTATTTTATTTTATTTTATTTTATTTTATTTTATTTTATTTTATTTTATTTTATTGCCCCAGAGTCTTTTATTTTATTTTATTGCCCCAGAGTCTTTTATTTTATTTTATTTTATTTTATTTTATTTTATTTTATTTTATTTTATTTTATTTTATTTTATTTTATTTTATTTTATTTTATTTATTATTTTTTATTTTTTTAGTTTAGTTTAATTTTCCAATGCTTTTATTTTACACCACTGTTTCCATTTTCCTAAACATGGTCTGTTGTCTTTCTGATATAACAAAGCAAAACAGTACTGAGATTTATAGGGATTTTATGACATATTGAGACAAGTTATTAGATTTATTAATGAGTAATTAAATAGCTTTTTTGACACAGTAATTAGAAAAGTAAATTAAATATAATTTCAACAATGTAATTACTTATTGTAATTAGTAATGTTGTAACTTACCCAACACTGCTCACATACTTTTAATTTTGTCTTATTCTTGCAAAGTCCATATGTTCATGCAACATTTTCTCAATTCCACAATATACAGCAAATAATGGCTGAATTCCCTGATACCATTTGCATATACGCAAAGAATTATAAAGCCATAATTAAATACCAGCATAAGCCATAATCAGCAGATATGAGCAGAACTGCTGCTGGAGGAAGCCACAAGTACAGACAGTATCAATCAGACCACAGTGTTCGTGCATCCAGAGTAATTACATAACCGTAAGGCATTTTAAACACTCATGTCAAAATCTTGGGATGACAGACATCGTACTGAACACATGCATATAAGCCCGTCTGCATCCAGAAATGCTCCTATTACGCTCATGTTGCTGGTTTACATGAGTTGAGATCAGCTTCTGATGTTATTCCTCATGCAGAACACAAGCGACACACACAGCTGCACGCTTTTTCAGCGTTTCGTCACGCTGAGTGTTTGATAAACTGTTGACTGCAGGATATTTTAGGAATGACCTTAAATGGGTCACTCACTGTTTACCGTATGTGCAATGTATACTTTCATGGTCATTATTTATTTATTTATATATATTTTTTATTCAGTTTGAGGGTGGCTCAGTGGTTACACTGTGGCCTCACAGCAAGAAGGTCGCTGGTTCAAGTCCCAGCTGCGTCAGTTGGCATTTCTGTGTGGAGTTCTGTGTGCATGTTCTCCACGTGTTGCCATGGGTTTCCTCCGGTTTCCCCCACAGTCCAAACACATGAGCTATAATTCATATATATATGAATTGATGAACTGAAAGGCCTACATAAACCATATGCCGGAATAGTTGGTGGTTCATTCCGCTGTGGCGACCCCTGATAAATAAGCGAATCAGCCGAAGGTAAATGAATGAATTGGGTTTGAGCGCTTTGATTTGGTCTGTTTGTTGTGGGTTTTTCGTTTTTCATTCTGTCTGTTGGATTTTGTTTCTTCATAGTTTTTGTTTTGGTTGTTTTTGTCTTTGAAGTTTTGTTTGCTTGTTTTTTTTGTTTGATTTGAATTTGTTGTTTTCTTGATTTATTTTGTCATGTTTGTCTCTTGTTGTTTTTTTTAGTTTTAGGTTTTATTTTTGTTAGATGTTATCTTATTTTTGTTTAGTTTTCTATTCTTTTAGTGTTTGTCTTGTTGTTGTTTTTATTTTTGATTTGCTGTTGTTAATTTTATTTGATGGTTTGTTTGTTTTTCCTTTTTTCTTAATTATTTTATTAAAGTTGCGTTTTGTATTTTTGTTTTATTTTGTCATATTTTCTGTTTTTCTTTAGCTTTTGTTTAGTTTTGTTTACTATTAATTATGTTTTGTCTCTTGTTTTTTTGTTTGTTTAGGTTTTATTTTTTATTTGCTTTTTCATTTAGTTTTTTTATTTATTTCTCATAAAATAGTTTACAGATTTTTTTTCGTTGACTTTTGCATTTTTTTATTTTGTCGTGTTTGTTTTTGTTCCTTTTCTGTTTGATTTTTAATTTTTTATTTATTTTTTTTTTTTTTTGCTATTGCTTGCCTACGTTTGTTTAGTTTTCTATTCATTTAGTTTTTTTGTCTTTTGTCTCTTGTTATAGTTTTATATGTGCTGTTGTAAGAAGGTTTTGATGGTTCTGTCAGATTAGGGTTTTTTGTTGTTCTTTTTATTTTATTTAATTTTTTTTGCTTTTACTTCTTTTGCGTTCACTTCTGCATTTTTTATTTTGTCATGTTTGTTTTTTGTTCATTTTTGTTGTTTTCTGTTTGATTTTTATTTTGTTTAGTTGTCTGTTCATTTTGTGTTTGTTTCTGGTTGTTTTGTTGGTTTGTTTGGGTTTTATTTTTTTATTGTTGTTTTTTTAATTAGTTTTTTTTTTGGATAGTTTGTTTGTTTTTCCATTTTTTTCCTTATTTATTTATTTATTTATTTATTTATTTATTTGCTTTTGTTGACTTTTGTATTTTTTATTTTGTCATGTTTTTTTTCTGCTTGATTTTTGTTGTTGTTGTTGTTGCTTGCTTGTTTTTGTTTAGTTTTCTCTTAATATTGTTTTTGTCTCTTGCTGTTTTGTCGGTTTGTTTGGGTTTTGTTTATTTTATTTGCTGTTTTATAAAATGGTTTCTTTTTGATGGTTTGTTTGTTTTTCCATTTCCCCCCTGATTTATTTAGATTTTGTTGCCTTCTCTATTATTTTTACTTTGTCATACCTGTATTTGTTTTTGTTCCTTTTTGCAATTATTTTTTCATTTCCTTTATTTATTTTTTGCTATTTTTGTTTAGTTTTCTATTCAATTACATTTTCTCTCTTGCAGCATAATAACATTTTCAACAAATGAAGCTAAATTCTTTCCCGTCTGTGCTCAAGGAAAGCGCCAAAGCATCTCCTGATCCCTGCAGATTAATGATAACTGTTGTTCTTAATAACCCGATGATCAGCTCCTCCGATTAGCCTGATGTTCCGCTCCGCATATGTCAACCGCAGAGGTGAAGGATTTACACACTCTGCCAAAGCTGCATAGATTATTTGCTTTATTGAGGATTTGTTTATGGAGATTACCGTTTAGCCCATGTGTGTAATCCTCCTGAATAATCTCTTTATTTTTGATATGATTTCTGCTTCAACACAGACTTGTCTTTTAACAACAGACCCAGCAGAATAATCCAGCCGATACCACACTTCTGACAGTGTTATGGTTTTGTACCAGGGTGAAGTAAATCACGAGTCAGTGTTGACTCATTCATCAGACTGAGGAAGTTCTGTATGTTATTGATTCTCTGAGTGTTTGACTGAGCGGCTCATTGTTGGAGTTTCACACAAACACAGCTCTCTCTCTCTCTCTCTCTCTCTCTCTCTCTCTCTCTCTCTCTCTCTCTCTCTCTCTCTCTCTCTCTCTCTCTCTCTCTCTCTCTCGGTCTCTCTCTCTCTCTGTCTCTGTCTCTGTCTCTGTCTCTTCTCTCTCTCTATCTCTCTCTCTCTCTCTCTCTCTCTCTCTCTCTCTCTCTCTCTCTCTCTCTCTCTCTCTCTCTGTCTCTCTCTGTCTCTCTCTCTCTCTCTGTCTCTCTCTCTCTCTCTCTCTCTCTCTCTCTCTCTCTCTCTCTCTCTGTGAAGCTGCAATGTGGCCTTCAGTGACGCAGATCGATGAGCGTCATTTTCAAGAGTTTAAGCAAAGTCTGACGAACAAGAATGTGGCGCATTTTTGGCGGGAACAGCAGCCAATCAGCAGCCTCGAGGGATTTCCCTCTTTTTTTGTTGCCATTGAGAAGATTGGGCAGGTAAAAGGTGAAGAGCTATTCCTTCCTTAAGACTGGAGAGGCTTTATCTTTTTTCTTTTCAAGATGTAAGGAAATCAGTGTTTATGAAACTAATGAAGACAGCATATTCCCTTTATTAATCTGGGGCCGCCACAGCGGAATGAACCGCCAACTTATCCAGCATATGTTTTACACAGCGGATGCCCTTCCAGCTGCAACCCATTAGTAGGAAACATCAATACACACTCATTCACACACATACACTACGGACAATTTAGCTTACCCAATTCACCTAAAGCGCATGTGTTTGGACTGTGGGGGAAACCGGAGCACCCTGAAGAAACCCACACCAACACGAGGAGAACATGCAAACTCCTCCAGTTAATTTAAATGCATTTATTCACAGCTATTAGCGCTTAGTTTTTTGTGCGCATTTTAAAATGTTTGCAACTCTTGGCATTTCCATTATGCGTTTTTCTAATGCACTAAAAATAGTTGGTTGGAAACATGAGGACAGATTAATCCTACTGAGAGTGTCAGTAACGCCGGTCTTCAGCAGTGAATCATCAGGAGATTCAGGAAGCATGAAGAAGAAAAGACGGCTAATGCTCACGGAGTGCCATCGGTTTGGGATGAGCTGTGCAGCGTGGGCCGTTCTTGATGACTTTTATTACAGTCTGTTCTTTCCACATTCATCCGAGGCCACAAATCTGCTTTTCCACTCGTCAGACGGACACATTCCTGCTCTGCTGACTGATGGTGCTGGAGCAGGAAAACCACCACCTTTTACCCAGAAGAGATTTACAGCAGATCTCCATTTACACCGTTTCTGTTGCTCTGGCTGACAGTGTGCTGCTGCTGACAGTAATAGTGTTGGTGGAGATTCATGGGGAATTCATGATAAAAAGAAATGTTTAGTTTTAGTTTAGCTTATTTATTTAGCTATTTTTATATTATTTTATTTTGTTTTGATTTTTGTTGAGTTTTTTTGTTTAGTTTTTTATTTTGTTTCGGGTTTTGTTTAGTTTTGACTTGTGTTTTTGTTAGTTTAGCTATTTATTTAGCTATTTTTCTATATTTAATTTTGTTTTGATTTTTTGTTGATTTTTTTGTTTAGTTTTTATTTTGTTTTATGTTTAGTTTAGTTTTGACTTGTTTTGTTTTTAGTTTTGTTTTAGTTTTGTTTAGTTTTTATTTATTTTGCTTTGTGTTTGGTTTTTTGTTTTGTTTTAAGTTTGGTTTTTTCTTTATGTTTTTGTTTTGGGTTTAGTTTAGTTTAGCTTTGACTTGTTTTGTGTGTTGTGTTGTTTTGTTTTTAGTTTTGTGTTTAGTTTTGTTTAGTTTTTATTTATTTTGCTTTGTGTTTGGTTTTGTGTTTTGTTTTAAGTTTGGTTTTATCTTTATGTTTTTGTTTTGGGTTTAGTTTAGTTTAGCTTTGACTTGTTTTGTGTGTTGTGTTGTTTGTTTTTAGTTTTTGTTTAGTTTTGTTTAGTTTTTATTTATTTTGCTTTGTGTTTGTATTTTTGTTTGTTTTGTTTTACAGTAAGTTTGGTTTTATCTTTATCTTTTTGTTTTGGGTTTAGTTTAGTTTAGCTTTGACTTGTTTTGTGTGTTGTGTTGTTTTGTTTTTAGTTTTTGTTTAGTTTTGTTTAGTTTTTATTTATTTTGCTTTGTGTTTGTATTTTTGTTTGTTTTGTTTTACAGTAAGTTTGGTTTTATCTTTATCTTTTTGTTTTGGGTTTAGTTTAGTTTAGCTTTGACTTGTTTTGTTTTTAGTTTTGTGTTTAGTTTAGTTTAGTTTTTATTTATTTTGCTTTGTGTTTGGTTTTTGTGTTTTGTTTTAAGTTTGGTTTTATCTTTATGTTTTTGTTTTGGGTTTAGTTTAGTTTAGCTTTGACTTGTTTTGTGTGTTGTGTTGTTTTGTTTTTAGTTTTTGTTTAGTTTTGTTTAGTTTTTATTTATTTTGCTTTGTGTTTGTATTTTTGTTTGTTTTGTTTTACAGTAAGTTTGGTTTTATCTTTATCTTTTTGTTTTGGGTTTAGTTTAGCTTTGACTTGTTTTGTTTTTAGTTTTGTGTTTAGTTTAGTTTAGTTTTTATTTATTTTGCTTTGTGTTTGGTTTTTGTGTTTTGTTTTAAGTTTGGTTTTATCTTTATGTTTTTGTTTTGGGTTTAGTTTAGTTTAGCTTTGACTTGTTTTGTGTGTTGTGTTGTTTTGTTTTTAGTTTTTGTTTTTGTTCAGCTAAAACAGCCACAGTACTAACAGAAAAACACACGTAATATAACAAAATGTATTGTTTAATCATGGTAATTGAAAAAATGCAACGTAAAAATGTTTTGTTTTCACCTTCAGAAGAAATAAGTCCAAATGAAAAGGTTTTTTCCTTAAAGCAGGCTAAATTATCTGCCAAAATAATCTTGTTTTTGCATTGAATTGTAGATATTTGGACTTTATTTTTTTGCATAATTCATATCAGTTTTGTATAATTGCAGTAAGTAAATACTATTCTGTAGCTCCCGTTCAGCTACTGTATAATCCAGACACAACACTGCATATCTTACCATGTGACTATTGCCATATCAATGCTGAAGCGATATATTTTGCAGCCCTAATGCCTCCAAAGAGTAACTCTATGAACCACGTTTTCAGTTCAGTAAATTGTTCCGTTGTTGTCGATTTACGTTTTACACAAGTCATTTTTGTAAAGTTGTTTGTTATTGATCTACTGTCTAGCTGTGAAATAACTGAAATCATTCAGCGGAGTGATATGGAATCTGCCCTAAATCTGCCGGTACTACTTTATCTGTGCGCTTATCTGAATATAACGGCACACCTTAGAATGGTCATGAGCCAATCAGAACTGAGCAATCAACATCCCTGCAGTATAAATTAGAGCTCTGAGAGTGACATACCTTGGTATCTCATGACTGACCAATCAGAATCAAGTATTTCAGAGAGCCATGTAACAAAGCATGTTATTAGCCATCTGATATAGTAAATAATGCCCTTTTCAAATGGAAATCCCCCTTTTATTTGTGTTTTGGGGTATTTCAGCTCTCTGTATTTATGTTTTTCCCGCGTTGCAAAATGCTGTGTGTTAAAATGACAGCTCCGCGCCTCCAGCAGGGACGATGTGGACGTGTTGCAGCAGAAGTGAAATATTTGCGAAGCTCTGTTCCAGCTTGTCGGGCGAGCCCTTCTGGGTGTGATTTCACTTCTCCATGTTGTCAACAGCTTAACCTGCGGTCAGAGGTGCAGTTCTGGGGTGTTTTTTCTCCTTTTTTCTTTTTTCTCCTTGAGGAAAACCCTGTTTAACTGCTCTCCTATATCTTTTCAGCTTTCATAAGTAACCGCTTCCTCGGGTCAAAGGTCACGTGATCGAGATGTTTTGTGAAGGATTAGAGGTTTTCTACTGTTGACCTTTTGAAATCATTACACTGTAAAGCTACTAATGCTGCTTTATTTTTTGTTGTTTAATCGCATCAAACTTTGAGTCATCTCAACTTATGTCAATCAATCTGACTAAAAATATTAAGTTGTATTTTGCATAACTTAAAAAATGCAGTCAACATCTGATTAACCCATTACATTAAGTTAAAGTAACATAAAACATTTGTAGTCTCGACTTCTTGTCAGATCATTGTAGTCTTTTACTGTAGATGACTCTCTGTGTTGTGCCTTTTGGTTTTTGACTGTACATCTGGAGTGTTATATTTGCTTGTATTTAAAGGGCTCCTATTTTACCCCTTTTACAAGATGTAAGATACGTATTTGGTGTGTCAAGAGTGTGTCTGTAAAGTTTCAACTCAAAATACCCATCAGATGATTATTATGCCCTGCTGAAAATGTACATTTTGGGGTCAGAAGACAGCGTAGATGTTTTTGTAGACTATGCCTTTAAATGCAAATGAGCTGGATCTCCCCGCCCACTGTGCACGACATGCTCCTCTGCTTTTCCTTCTGTGCTTGTCAGATAAACAGCAGTCAGTGACCGAGACAGACATGAATGAAGCAGAGATCCGGTTTATGAGTCAAAAATACCACAGTGAGTGTTTGGGGGTGCGCGCAAAGTGAAGAGCAGGGGGGGGGAGGTGTGTGCGAACTGAGGAGCGGGGAGAGGGTATGAAGATGGCCGCGCGTTGGGGTTGGTGCGCATGGGGACTGAACCAAGAAGCTAGCCGGACTGTACCAAAAGATGAGGAGCGGGGGGGTAGATGGGAGATTCCGGGAGTTTTCCGGGGGACAGAACAATACGGTAGATGGGCAGGAGATGGGTCTGAAATACGGGAGACTCCCGGGAAAAACAGGAGTGTTGGCAGGTATGACTCAGTGGTTATTTGATGTATTTGTTAATTCAAGCCTTTTTGCAACGAGTCACACATAAGTGTTGTTACAAATTTTACAGTACACACACACACACACTCTTTTACCTTTGCACAAATGTGACAGGATGCAAGTTAATATTTAATATACACTGCTGTATGGATATCTGCTACGCTACTGTACAAAATAATCCAGATTTAACATCCGGGACTTCTAATGTAATTGAAGCATCCTTGTTTATAGTTGTGTGTACTCTGCTGCTGTTGTGATTCCAGCAGTCAAGATGAATTACACAGCGAATTTACTGTCTTTTCTTTATTACAAACATGCACTATTTTATAAATGTTTTAAACTTGCCAAACTCATTCTTGAGTTTGACTCTTGCTGATCACAGAGAGTCGGAACAGATCTTTTAATCCCAGTTTCTTTGCAAATCCTGTTCTGTGGACATAATTATGCATGTTACTATGAAGACGTGTTAATACGCACCTGTCAATCAATAGCAGTGGGTGGGGAAAACCGCACTCCTACGTCATGTTACTGTTGGCCTTAAAATCAATGGGATTTGGATCCTATTTTAATGTCAGGAAATTAAAAACAAGAGATGTGTTGCGTTTATATCACTCCAATATGACTATGGACACAGTATATCTACACAAAGTATGAAGCTGATTAGTTGTTACGTGACATGTGGTGCGGCATGCCTGAAGTACGCGATTTATTGCTCCCAATATGTGGGAAAGGCAAATGTGACAGCGTACAAGTTAATATATACTGTTTTGTGGGTATCCGTGATGCTACTGTACAAAAGAATGCAGATTTAATGTCCACAAACCGAGACTCCTAATGTGTGATTATAGCATCCTCATATGTAGTTGACCTGACTGACACTATGCTGCTGTGGTGATTCCAGTGGTTATGAATTACATAGTGAATTTACTGTCTTTTCTTTATTACAAACATGCACTGCTTTCTAAATGTTTTAAACTTGTTAAACTCATTCTTAAGGTGCAGCTGATCACAGAGAGTTGGAACAGATCTTTTGAACCCTAGTCTCTTTGCAAATCCTATTCTGTGGACATATTTATGCATGTTACTATGAAGACGTGTTAATACGCACCTGACAATCAATAGCAGTGGGTGGGGAAAACCGCACTCCTACGTCATGTTACTGTTGGCCTTAAAATCAATGGGATTTGGATCCTATTTTAATGCCAGGAAATTAAAAACAAGAGATGTGTTGCGTTATATCACTCCAATATGACTGTTGACACAGTATACCTACACAAAGTATGAAGCTGATCAGTTGTTACGTGACGCGTGGTGCGGCATTCTGAAACGTTGACATGTTTTCAACTAGGTGCGCCTGAAGTGCTGCTGTGGTGATTCCAGTGGTTATGAATTACATAGTGAATTTACTGTCTTTTCTTTATTACAAACATGCACTGCTTTCTAAATGTTTTAAACTTGTTAAACTCATTCTTAAGGTGCAGCTGATCACAGAGAGTCAGAACAGATCTTTTGAATCCTAGTTTCTTTGCAAATCCCATTCTGTGGACATATTTATGCATGTTACTATGAAGACGTGTTAATACGCACCTGTCAATCAATAGCAGTGGGTCATGTTGATGTTGGCCTGAAAATCAATGGGATTTGAATCCTATTTTAATGCCAGGAAATTAAAAAAAAAAGACATTTGTTGCATTTATATCACTCCAATATGACTGTGGACACAGCATGCCTACACACAGTTCTGTCAAAACAGCTTCCAAAAGTTGCTTTTGCATGATAGGAGCCATTTAATATTTAAAACAATATATATTTCCATTTCAATGGATAGATAAAGATGTTTGTTGTAGATTTTGCTGCTATGTTCTTTCTGTTTCCAGCCTGTTGCTCATGTCATTGTGTGGTTTAGTGGTCTGGCAGAGTTTATTGTGTATTGAGACATAAGAGCGTAAGAGCTTTGGTATTTGAAACCAGAGTAAGTTTGTGTGTTCAAGAATGGATGTAAAAGCCCAAAGGTGCGTGCAAAATCATTGCTTGACAAATAAAACGGCCTCTTCTTGGACGGTTTTCATATCCGTGTGACAGTGCTGCTTGTAATGTGTTGTTTAGTCAGTAGTTTCTGTCAGCATGTGGTTATGAGGTTTGAGTAAAGTAGATCTGACTAACAAAAGATGAACATCATGAACTGTAACATTATAGTTTACACCCAATCAATGTTATGTAGATTTTAGGATGTTCAATAAATAAAAATTGGTGGATGGAAATCCCAAGATGGACATAACATCTTAAAACATGCAGAGATGATAAGAAAACCAGAATAAACTACAATGGAAACACATTTCTCATTATATGTGTCGTTATATTGTTATTATTGATGCATGATATGTTGCCATTCATCTTAATCATTATCAGTTTGATATCAAAATTAGGCCAATATCTTCAAGACTGTTAATTTATTATTGTTTCTGCTGGTTGAACCACTTCACTTTATATTATTCAACTCATATTATGATTTTGGGTGATGTTCAGTGACTTGATTGCTTTATTTATGCTGTTTTTATTAAAGGTCAGGCTGTAGATTTTATTTACAGTATAACGAAGAACGTTTGCCATAGACTGAAGTAGTTGAGTGATGCGTTCATAATTCTGACGTTGATAAAATCAGTTGCTCACAGTATTTGTGCCTTTTTGTTTTTGCAATCATGTTGAAACATTGGAAAAAATTATATTTATATTAGTATATGGGTGTTTCCCATTACTGGGTTACGGCTGGAAGGGCATCCTCTGTGTAAAACATATGCTGGAATAGTTGGTGGTTCATTCCGCTGTGGCAACCCTTGATAAATAAGGGATTATGCCGAAAGAAAATAAATGAATGAATGAATAATATTTATATTTATCACCTGATATGTTATCAGTTAGTTATTGGTTAAATTACTAATATAATATAGATATTAATATAGCCTTAATACCCTTTATATACACTTAATATAGATATTATTCTTAGTGTGATGCATGAAAATTGTAACGTTTGCCAAAAAAGATTATGATTTTGGCTAGGAAAGAATGAAGGAAGATTATTTGAGTCACACCAGCTGAGCGGTGTGTTTGTGTGACAACGGTGTGTGTGTGTGTGTGTGTGGATAATATTCAGTATTTATGATGATGACAGTGCGAGTTATGGCAGCACTTTCCTCTGTTTATTCTGCACACAAACGTGGCTGGAGGTTTCCCCTCATTACAGCTGTGCTTTTCCAGGAAACCCTTACATCACAGTTATGATTGCCATATTAAAGTAAGTTGAAGCAGATTTCTGTAGTGTGTGTGTGTGTGTGTGTGTGTGAGTGTGTGTGTGTGCTTGAGTCATGGTTTTGTCATTATTATTCATGTCTTCAGCTTTGGTGTATACATATAAAAAAATGTTGTTGCTTGTTTAAACTACTTAGCTAAAATGAGCTGAAACAACACAATTCTTAAGATTTCGTTGCGACAACTTAATTATTTGGTGTTCAGTCTACTTCAGATTGTTAAATCTGTAAAGTTAACTTCGAATCGACTTGTGTTGTTGGGACAATATGAATGAATTGTGTGGAGCCCTGCATGTTTTACAGTGTACACTATACAAATTGCTGGGTTCCACAATCAATGTGTGTCGGCACAACATGAACAAATTAAGTTAACGTTGTACATTTTTACAAATTTAAGTTGATTGAACAAAACAATTAAGTTGACCCCAAAAAACCTGGAGAATTGTGTCGCTTCAGCTCATTTTAAACATGTAGCTTGAACAAACAGCGCATTCCCTTTGTACATGTCATCAAAGGGGGAAAGCCCCGCCCATTAGTGACCATCTCTTCCTCTAGCATAGGACGTTAGTCTTGTTTTCAATCTGCCACTATGCTGACACACAGGCATTTTGACACAATCTCATTTGAATTTAAAGCGACAGTCACCAAAACACCACAATTTGGATCAAAGCCTTAAAGGAGCAGTTTCAGAGAGGTGTAAAACATTATCTGTGTGGTATTTCGAGGTGAAACTTCACATACACACACTAAGGACATCAGAGACTTGATTTAAATCTTGTAAAAAAGGGCCCTATTAGGTCCTCTTTAAGAAAACTTACTGTTAATCAGATTACAGATGTTTACTGTAGCATTTGTTTTCCATTGAAATGTACAGTGCACATTAGTTTCAGTATCAACACTGATGAATCCACAAGTGACAGTGGAAAGCATGAAAGCCTAATTGGTCTTGTTTTGTGATGACGGATTTGCAAGGGTGTGAACAGTGTGCTTTCAGTTGGTTCAGTTTTCATAGCGTAACGAATCTCTGGAGTAATGAAACAGATGAATGTTTACAC
>NC_079458.1:40330356-40355356 GCF_903798145.1 Danio aesculapii
CTATACAGTATTATTGCACATTTGATTATTCTATTACTGCACACCTGAATACAGTTTGACTTCTCGAAAAAAATAAAGCGCTGTTTATATAATTAGTATTTTTTTTTCTTTGTGTGGTTTATTTATAAACTAATTTCGAGAGGATCATGTGCTTATGATCAACACGGCTGGCTCCTCATTAGCTCTGTAATCTGACCCATGAGATGATTACGGAAGCATTATAAATAACCAGAGTTTTTCACTCCAGTTATCTTCGTCTTGAAGCCCCCAACACCCCCCCCCCCCCCCCTCCACCCCTACTTCCTCCCCCTTTTTCCGATAGGGCGACACGGTGGCCCAGTGGCTAGCACTGTTGCCTCACAGCAAGAACAGCGCTGGTCCAACCTCCTATCGGGCTGGTTGGTGTTTCTGTGCGGAGTTTACATGTTCTCCCCGTGTTCGCGTGGGTTTCCCCCGGGTCCCCCGATTTCCTCCCACCGTCCAAAAACATAAACTATAGCCAATCGACTAAACCAAATTATCACTGAAAACAACACTAGTTTACACTTCTAACGCGGCGACAAGCAGGAGAGTCCTCGAGACCTACCTGAGCTCGAACTCCGCTCTCGCCCTTCTAACGGGAGGGAGCCCCGGGCTCGAGGATATTACGAGCTCAGGGCTCTCTCCCGGGACAGCACGCCAAATACGCTTTATTGATTATCAGCTAAGTGTGAACTCTTGAAATTAAATTTATCAATGCTTTTAGATCGTTGCTTATATTTTATGCACTCTCCTACAGAATCATCCCAATCAATCTAAAATGATCAATTCTTTTCAAATATCAACACATTCAGTGAAATTGTATTCATATTCCAATATATATAGCAGAATAAAAAAAAAACATTGTTATATGTTAGATTTTCTACATGGACACAATTACTTAATCAGCTGTACGGTCATTATTAACCCTGAACAGATCTTCTAGTTGGTGTCAGATCACCGTTGTGTATTTTCCAGCCCAGACCTGCTCATTCTCTCTCTGAAGGACATGAATCCTCTCCGTATTTCACTTTCTGCCAGTCGTCTGTGAAGTATAAACCGGTTCCTTCGCTCTTCTGTCCTCAATTCAAAAGCAGAACGCATGGCGTGTAGATCAGGTTACTCCATTTCCATCAAATTCCTATTCATCAAGCTGTCATTTATAAGTCACGATATGATGGGAAAGCTGTATTGTACTGTGATCAGTAAATGTTGCGAAACACTTAGCATATGCCGCGCTGCAAGCTATGTCATACACAGGTTGAAAACTCTGTTGAAGTCACAATTATTCACCCTCCTGTGAATTGTTTTTTCTTTTATTAATTATTTCCCAAATGATGTTCAACAGGGCAAGGAATTTTCACAGTATGTCTGATAATATTTTTTCTTCTGGAGAAAGTCTTATTTGTTTTATTTTGGCTAGAATAAAAGCAGTTTTTTAATTTTTTTTTAACCATTTTAAGATTTTTCCAGAGATAGAGAGATGCCTGTGATTCAGTGCTTAATCATTTTTAATTTCTTTATGTATATAATTCGTTAATTTGTTGTATTTCATGTTGTTGTTAATTGTCCATAGTGTAAAAGATTATTATAATCTATTTTGTATATTGAATTCGTATTTAATTTTTGTTATAAATATACACAGTGCATCTGGAAAGCATTTTTTTATGTTACAGCCTTATTCCAAAATGGATTAAATTCATTTATTTCCTCAACATTCTACACACAATCCCCCATAATGACAATGCGAAAAGATGCCTTTCAGATGCCTTTTGGCAAATTCCAGGCGGTGAGTGGCTTCCGTCTGGCCACTGTACCATACAGGCCTGATTGGTGGATTGCTGCACAGATGGTTGTCCTTATGTAAGGTTCTTTGCACTGATGCAGACTTGAGCACTGATCTCGCTCTAGAAGTCCCAGAAGTCATTGCGACTGGAGGTGGGAAGCGCAGCATTTTATTTAGGTTTATTATTAAAGTTCAGAGATGCAACTTATTTACCTCAGTAGTTTCCCTAAATGAAACGGTGAATATAAACATGACCATGGACATCTTAATAAAGGAATAAACACATTAGGGGTGTTTTTTTTGCTGAAATTCGTATTAAAATCTGTTTTATTTATATTGTGCAACATATATTTATGTTTTTATGCACAGTATATATTTTTAAAAGGGGAAAAACAATAAATCGTTGTATGAATGCTGTAATGTTTAAATAATTTACTATTTAAAACATGTGAAGGTCATGTGACCATCAGGAAGAACGCAGCATCTCATTTATCACAGTACGCGTTCTCTGTTATCGTGGTCTTTCGAGTTCGTTCTTCCGAGGACACCTGGCAAGGCCGGTCTTCACAAGAACGCAAGTTTGTTCTCTGCATTCTTGGAATTGAGAAACAGCCCTAGTGACCATCAGGTTATTGATCACCTCCCTGACTAAGGCCCTTTTCCCCTGATCACTCAGCTTAGATGGCCGGCCAGCTCTAGGAAGAGTCCTTGTGGTTCAAACATCTTCCACTTACGGATGATGGAGGCCGCTGTGCTCATTGGAACTTTCAGAGCAGCAGAAATGTTTCTGTAACCTTCGCCAGCCTTGTGCCTCCAGACAATCCTGTCTTGGTGTTCTACAGACAATTCCTTTGTCTTCATGCTTGGTTTGTGCTTTGACATGCACTGTCAACCCTGGGACCTTATATAGACAGGTGTATGCATTGTCAAATCATGTCCAATCAACTGAATTGACCACACGTGAACTCCAATGAAGCTGCTGAAACATCTCAAGAATGATTAGTAGACGTACCTGAGCTCAATTTAGAGCTTCACGCCAAAGGCTGTCAATGCTGGTGTCCATGTTATTTTTCAGCTTTTTTTATTTTCAATAAATTTGCAACAATTTCATCAAATCTTTTTTCTCATCGTCATTATGGCGTATTGTGTGTAGAATTTTGGGGTGGAGTGTGTTAATTTGTGCCGGAACACTCCGGATCCGGCACCTCATTTTACCGATCGCTCTCCTCAACCCCTGTTCACTTTCACTTTCTTCCATGACTCCCCGACCCTCTTCACTTTCGTCCGTCACACCCCTCCGCCATTCAACGCCCTGCCACCCACGCCCCTCCCCCCCACCGCTCTCCACTGTCGTGTGTGACACCTCTACATCCACGGGTAACATGCCGTATCCATTACACCGCTCTGTTCCGGGACCTCGCAATTCACAAATTAAGCATTGGCTGTAGCATAAAAAAATGCGGAGAAAGTGAAGCGATATGAATTCTTTCCGGATGCACTGTATTTTTGTATCGTACTATTATTATTAAAATAATATTAATTATGCGTTAAAAAAGTGAACACATTGTTTACACGTATATGCATACTAATTACTGACACTTTTATTTGTTAATTTTTCATTTTATTCATGTAAAGACTTAAATATTTGTTTCTTTTGATATTACATTAATTTACATACATGAATAAATGCACAATAATTTAATGTAATAATTTTATTGATACATTTAAGATGCATCAAGGCTTCTGATTTTTGTATATTATAATGTATTGATTATTGTTTTATAATAATTTTTAGCCTGTTTAATTTCAGCTCTAGAGTTAGACCTCTTGTAAGACCTCTTGACTGTTCAATAGCATCAGCGCACACATACACACAGACAGAGCCACCAATCTGCAATGCATCAGTGTGTGTGTGTTTATCCTGTCAGCTGTTGGATGAGCCCCAAACACTGGCTCTTCTGTCTGCCCGGCGTGTGCCATCCTCTTACTCAAGGGCCACACACACACACTGGACAGTGTTTCTCCTCCATCAGTGCACTGACAGTAATGTTCAAAGCTGTGCTAGAATACAGAAAACCCCTGTGCTGGAGCTAAACTGTTGTTGATAAATCTGTTTGATGATTATGGAAATCAGGCATCACGTTGGATATACACGATTCAGCCTACATCTACACTATACATTTAATTTGCAGTTTGTAGGTGAAATGAACACTAGGGGCAGTGTGACGACAGCAACGTCTGTTCCTTTTTACGACAATGATATTTACAATGTTGTTGACGAATAAAGGATTCTTTCCATGCGGTTCTTTGCACAACACCGAATAAACACCACAAAACAACTTAACACTTTATTTGATTGTAATCTAATATGTTTGTGTCACCTATTTATCGACATATGGACAATTTTTCTGTTGTGGTCAGTTTGCTCGTAGCTCACTTTGTACAGTGTTGTGTTGGAGAGCACTCAGGTTTGACTCCGATGAAGCGTATGTAAACAAAAGAGATCAAAGTTATGTCAAATAAAGTAAAACTATGTGGTCGCAGTACCCTTTTCTCTTATGTCTGCTTTTGAAAGGACTATTGGTTAGATTTAGTGAAGGGTTTAGATCAGTGGTTCACTGGAAGGAAGGATGTGTATTTAAAACATAAAACAAATGTACCTTAAGTAACATATTCGCAAAAATGTAGACAGCACCCTCTAGTGGATTTGTCATCTGAAACGTACAACAAAATGTACCGTAAGTAATGTGTCCCAGATCAATTGAAATAATTTTAATATGTCATTTATTTACATTATTGGAGTAGAATTAAAGTACAAAATTTACTTTGACTTTTATTTCATTGCAGATAATACAATAAACATTTTTATATGTGTTACTCTCGATTTTTATAGTTTGTTTTATCAGTTTATAGTGTTGCCATTTCTTTTCACAACACTTAAAAGACAATTAGGGACTGAAGACACCATGTGATTTCAGGTGAGATTTTGTCCCATTCTTCCTGCTAACAAGTCTTAAGGTGGGCAACAGTAAAAGGTCTGTTGTCGCATTTTGTGCTTTAAAATGCGCAACATATACTCTATTGGAAGCAGGTCAGGACTGCAGGCAGGCCAGTCAAGTACCTGTATACTCTTTCTTCGCAGCAGGACTATGTAATGTGTGCAGAATGTGGTTTTGCGTTGTCTTGTTGAAATATGCATGGAAAAGAGGACAGTATAGTGTGCTCCATAATCTCTATGTACTTTTCAGCATTAATGGTGCATCACAGAAGTCAAGTTACCTTTACCAAGGGCACTGACACAACTCCATACCATGACAAACCTTGGCTTTTGTACTAGTCTGGATGATCCTTTTTTCTTTGATCCGGAGCACATGGTGTCTATTCTTCCCAAAAAATACCTGAAATGCTGATTCATCTGACATGTTTCCACTGTGTTATGGTCCATCCTAGATGCCTCTGAGCCCAGAGAAGTTGACAGTGCTTCTGGACACTGTTAACATAGGGCTTCTTTTTGGCACAGTACATATTTAAGTCACATTTGTGGATGTAATTACTTATTGTGGTACTTGACAAAGGTTTGCCGCAGTAGTCCTGAGCCCATGTGGTGATCTGGCTTATAGATGAATGAGGATTCTTGATGCAGCGCCACCTCAGGGATCGGAGATCACGATAGTTCAGCTTAGGCTTGCGCCCTTTTCCTTTTATGCACTCAAATTCCTCCAGATTCCTTGAATCTTTTAATGATGTTCTGCACTGTTGAAGGTGAAATATCCAAATGTCTTCTTCTCTTTCTTTGAGGAACATTGTTTTGAAACATTTTAATAATTTTCTCACATATTTGTTGACAAACTGGCGATCCTCGGCTCATCTTTGCTCCTTAATGACCTTTCTTGGATGCTGCTTTTATTACCAAATCATAATTACAATCACCTGCTGACATCACCTGTTTCAAATCACATTATTATTTCACCAATTTTCCTGATTACTAGCCCTAAACTGCTCCTGTCCTCACACTTTTTGGAGTGTGTTGCTGGTCTGAATGACTGAAATGAATGTATATTTACAAAAGAAATCAAGTTGACCAGACAAAACATGAAGTATTTTGTGTTTAAATTGTCTGCAATGAAATACAAGTCAATGTAAATTTGGAAATCACTGCTTTTTTATTTGTGTTTTCCATTCTGTCCCAACTTTTCTGGTTTGGGGTTGTACATTTGGGAGCACATGTGCAGCCTAGTTTGCTGAAAATCTTTTTTGAATTAATTTAATGTAAAATAATAATAATAATAATAATAATAATAATAATAATAATAATAATAATAATAATAATAAACAAGTCATGGTTTCTTGACTTCAGCCGAATCATCAAGTGTTCATATGTCTCAGCAGTTGTGGGGTTTTTTTTTGTTCCTTCAATGCTGCGGTTTCTATTTCTCTGGAAAAATGTAGGATTGTTTTCTTTTTTTTTTTCATTGGAAATGAGGTGATTCATAACTGTGTGTTAGTATTAATATATTAATATGAGTCCAGAAACTGGCTTCATTGTCAGGCTCTTCTGTGTAGAGAAAGAACGTGTGTAATTTTGTGCATGCTTTTGTTGGTCTAGTGACTGCGTACGGTTGTGTTTGAACATGTGGGACTGACAGAAAGTGTGTAATTATAGACGAGCGTGAACCGTTTGAGGGTGTTTGCTTTCATCACTGTTGATAATCTCTGAATCTCTAATGCTGATTATGATGGGTATCTGCTGTTTTGATTGGGCCGTTACAATAACTGCTCATTCCAGACTGTTCTTTGAAATACATTTTGGTACTATGTAATTATTATGTTGTTATATGCGTTTGGGTGGCACGGTGGCTCAGCGGGTAGCGCTGTCACCTCACTGCAAGAAAAGTCGCTAGTTTGAGTCCAGGCTGGGTGAGTTGACATTTCTGTGTGGAGTTTGCATGTTCTCCCTGTGTTGGCGTGGGTTCTGGGTGCTGCGGTTTCCCCCACAGTCTAAACAATGGTGAATTGAATAAACTAAATTTGTAGTAGTGTATGAGTGTGAATGAAAGTGTGTATGGGTGTTTCCCAGTACTGCATTGCGGCTGGAAGGGCATACGCTGTGTAAAACATATACTGGAATAGTTAGTGTACAGTTTATCTGACTTAAGTGCCAGCACTTCCACGTTATTTCTATATGACGTCAGTGACTGTTGCACTGATGAGTCTGTCGAGCTGACAGTATTGTACAGCGAGGTTGTCAAAACACAAAATGACGATCTGACACGTAAATGTGCCAAATATCCGCTCAGGCTTGTCTAATCTGGAGCATCTTAACGGAGGCATCAGATGCAGCGAGACTGGAAGCAAACCGGCCATGGAGGACTGAACGCTACACCGAGAGACTTCACTTACTGCAGGATCCGTGTCCAAAATACTGGTAGCAACCTTTTAGAAACTTCTGTTACATCTGTCATGGGAACTGATCTGTCTGTGAGGTTATGAAATCTGGGATGAACACTGGCTATAGTTGAAGTATTTTGTCTTTATTAAATATTTCCCAAATAATGTTTAACAGATTCAGGAATTTTTTCACAGTATTTCCTATAATATTTAGCCTCTTCTGGAGTTATTTGTGTTATTTTGGCTAGAATAAAAGCAGTTTTAAATTTTTAAAATGGTTTTAAGGTCAATATAATCAGCCCTTTAAGCAATATTTTGTTTTCTATTGTCTACAGCAGTGGTCCTCAATTACCGGTACCGGGCCGCACAAGAAATAATTAATTATTTGCATTTTATTTGTTATCTGAGTCTGAACGATCTTTTATTTTGAAAAGTCTTTTATTTTGAAAAATGACCATATTCAATCGGTTACATCTCGGTCACTGGAGAGCCCAAATTTAAGCAGCAAGCAGCAAAATGAGTAAGAAATAGACGTCTTTGGAAAGTTTCTTTGCGAAGGCTGAAAGGCCCAGTGAAGGACCCGGGAACTGCCATGGAACGGATCCGCAACCCATTTGTCAACAAATCAGGCGAATCCAGCATGTCTGTGCAAGAAGATCAACCATTGGAGATCGCAAATGATGCTCGCATATTGCGTCTTTTCTAGAGTTCGTGCAAGTTCAGTATTTCCAATGGAGGTGCATGGCTTGCAAGCGGTGTGACATGCTCGTGCCTTCCAGACGCACCCAGTTTAATGAATGCCGCAAGCGCACCGCGAGTCACGTGACAAGAACTGACCGATCAGCGTACTTTGTATGGAATATACACATTTTGGTAGACCGTTTATCTCAGACAAACACAGAACACCCAAACACTGCAGTGCTTTGTCATTTTCTCCATAAATAAAACTTGTATCAGAGCTGCAGCAGTGTTTTGTCAGCTTGTCAGTTGTCATCCTCTGAGAAAGCAGTTAATGGTCGCCTAGCAATCTATGAACACCCCCAACCCTAACCCCCCCCAACACCTCGGTCCATGGTAAAACTGTGAAGTGTTGACCGGTCCGCGATGATAAAAAGGTTGGGGCCCACTGGTCTGCAAAACAAACCACTGTTATACAATATACAATGACCCTAATTAACCTAGTTAAGCCTTTAAATGTCACTTTAAGCTGGATACTAGTATCTTGAAGAATATCTAGTCAAATATAATGTGCTGTCATCATGTCAAAGATAAAATAAACCAGTTATTAGAGATGAGTTATTAAAACTATTATGATTAGAAATGTGCTGAAAAAATCGTCTCTCCTTTAAGCAGAAATTGGAGAACAAAATATATAGGAGGGCTAATAATTCAGGACGGCTAATAATTCTGACTGCAACGTGAGGATTAGGGGTCAGTGAGTTTGTTCTGGATTCATTCGTGCCTTTTATATAGACTGACTGGTTAAATCATGGATGCCGCTCGGTGAATTCACCAGTTTAAGTGCCTGTGGGTTAATGTTACGCAGCAGAGAAAGTGTGACTGAAATCTGTCAGAAGGAAACTGAGGTTTTGTAACGCTTGACCTTTACCAAAAACAACCTGCAGGCTCCTTAGAGAAGGTGTTTTCTTCTCATTTGAGTTGAGTTTGTGCGGTTCTGCTTCTGTTTCTGTTTCTGTCCCCCACTGATGTTTGCATGGGCTAACACTGAACTTATAACCAGTGTGCCAATTAAACATTGACTGTTGCTGCTTTAATATGTAGTTATTGTTTTTGGTTGTTGTATTATACTTATTGTTTTAGGCCTTAAAGGAAGTTCATCCCCAAATAAACTTTCCCCATAATTTACTCACCCTTAAACTATCCTTTGTGTACTGTATATAATTTATTCTGTCAGATAAACACAGTCGGAGTAGTTTTGATGGTGCTGGATATAGTGGCTTTTATTCGAGATTTATCTTTTTATTTAGTTGAGATACTATAAGCAATTTAGAACTTTCTGATTAGAATAATCATAATCTATGGACAAAAGACCAACCATGTGGTTATGATGCCTGTTAAAGTGTTATGAACCATAAATAAAATCACTGAAATCATCTTATAGTGTATTAAATGCTTGGTTCCTTACAATTCCTACATGTTGTCCCAACACAAATCGATCAAGTTAACTTAATTGTTTGTACAAATTCCAATAGATTGAACATAAAACAGGAGCAGTAGGTAGTTCTGTCGCCTCAGAGCAAGAAGGTCGCTGGTTCGAGCCTCAGCTGGGTCAGTTGGCGTTTCTGTGTGGAGTTTGCATGTTCTCCCTGCGTTCACGTGGGTTTCCTCCGGGTGCTCCGGTTTCCCCCACAGTCCAAACACATGTGGTACAGGTGAATTGGGTTGGCTAAATTTTCCGTAGTGTAAGTGTGTGAGTGAGTGTGTGTGGATGCTTCCCAGAGATGGGTTGCTGTTGGAAGGGCATCCGCTGCATAAAACATGTGCTGGATAAGTTGGCGGTTCATTCCGCTGTGGCGACCCCGGATTTATGAAGGGACTAAGCCAGAAAGAAATTGAATGAATGAATGAACATAAAACAATCAAGTTGCTCCTCTTTATGGAAATAATGCTGTCAAACGTGCCTACTTCAGCTGTGCATTTATCCGCAAATAAGTGAACGCTCATCAGCCGAACAGAATCAAGCATTCAACAGGTGTCTGTATAATACAAAACCATTTATTTCTGCTAGATTTAGTTTGACCCTTTACATTTTGACCCCTCCGGTTGCTTAATTAACTTGGCTTTGATGTGAACTTCTTGATTTTCTCCTTTGGCCAGACGTTTGAAGTGGATCGTGAAGTGCACTTCCTCTCTTTGTTTCATTATAGTCTTCCTGCTGTGTGCAGAGCTGCCATTTATGAGCCCTCATGGGGAAAATAGACTTTTATTGCCTCTCAGACACACACACACACATGCGTGCATACAGTACATTATATATATTTCCTATATACAGCAGTGGGAAATTAGTAATGTATAATTCATCTGGGGTGGTCACAGTGGAATGAACTGCCAACTATTCCAGCATATGTTTTATGCAGCGGATGTCCTTCCAGCCTCAACCCAGGACTGGAAAAACACCCATACACTCTCACATTCGCACTGACACTCATACACTATGGCCAATTTAGTTTATTCAATTTATTCGCCACAGTGGAATGAACCTGTTTCTGTGTCGGGCTGTTCTGGTGCGCAGTGCTCTGTAGCGTCGACCCGAAGGTAAAAGTTCAAAGAGGCAGTGTGCTGGGTGTGAGGGGTCCACAGTGATTTTGGCAGCCCTTCTACTCGATCTGCGTAAGTACAGTTCTTGGGGAGTAGGAAGGGTTGTACCAGTGATTCGCTCAGCAGTCCGAAGTATTCGACGAAGTCTTTGGAGGTCATATTTAGTAGCTGAGCTAAACCAGACAGTTATTGATGTGCAGATGACTGATTCAATGATGGAGGTGTAGAACTGTTTCAGCAGCTCCTTTGGGAGGTTAAACTTCCTCAGCTGACGAAGAAAGTACAGCCTCTGTTGAGCTTTTTTGACAATGGAGTCAATGTGAGTGTCCCACTTCAGGTCCTGAGAGATGGTGGTGCCCAGGAACCTGAATGACTCCACTGATGCCACAATAGCCGCGTTTCCACTATCGCACCTAAAGCAAGCGAGCCAGGGCGAGCCAAGGCCAGTCGCGTTTCCACTATCACTTCCGGGGCGTAATCGGGCCAAAGCGGGGCTTCCTTGGGGCCAGCGTCTGGCCTTTTTCGGCCTGCCGAATACCTTGGGCCAAGGAGGGCCAACTGGGGCTTCGGGGCGGGGTTACGTACAAAGGCGGAGTTTTCCTGTCAGGTAAAGAGGAGACAAGATGCTTTCTTCCCTTACATTTGTTTTGCTATCGCGCTTGATCAACTCACTAAGAAGTGGAAAAAATGGATAGCAGACAGTACTGGTCAGTTGAGGACACCAGGGCTATCCATGATGCTCAATGGGGGGAGAGCAGGGGGGTTTCTCCTGAAGTCCACTATCATCTCCACTGTTTTGAGCGTGTTGAGCTCAAAAGAAACGATGCTTATCAAATGGATAAGAGTCGGCTCACTATAGAACAAACATGATTGATTTGATTTGATTTTATGAGGAAAAAGCTTTGTTATGGATGTGACATCTTTCTGTTATGTGAGGGGTGGGGGGCGATGGGCGCGCAAACTGAAAAGCGGGGGTAAAGGTGCACGCGAAATGGAAAGCAGGTTAGAAGATGGTAGCGCTTTGGGTTTGGTGCGCATGAGGACTGAACCAAAAAGCTGAGGAGCGAGGGTGGTGGGGGGTGTGTGTAATTCGGGGAGTTTTCTGGGAGACAGAACAATACGGGAGGTGGGTGGGAGATGGGTCTGAAATACGGGAGACTCCCGGGAAAAATGGGAGTGTTGGGAGGTATGGGTCTCCTCCCTACCGCCATATAACGCATATGTGAAAAATAACGTCAGTACATAACCGGTTATGGTTATTACTGAACCGATACCGAATTGTACACGACTGCATTGCGGTGCATTGAAGAAACAAATTATTTTGACACCCTTAATAGTATTCATATATAAAAGTTGAACAATCAAAGGTAAAATAACGTTGTCATTGTTGTATAAATAAGTGTATATTGTATATAATCTAATCCTGTGATGTGATTATTGCAGACACACACTGCGATATCGATGCTCAAACCGTACATTGTTCAGCCCTAATGTGCATGCACTAAAATGACAGCAACTAATATATGCTGCTAAATAAACGCTGTTGTACTGTAAACCAGCATCCTGATAGTCTTGAGCGTTTGGGTTGGTTTGGCAGCCGGGTTGATCTTGCGGTTGGTCTTCTGTGTTGTTTTTCTGGTTTTGCCGCTCCTCCTCTCGCTCTCCTTATCCTGCGCTCAGGCTTGTGAATGTTGGATCTGTTCCTGGATTTCTTTGGCAGACAGCTTTAGGTTAGTCAGTGCATGTGTGTTTTTTTTGTGAATGCGCTTGACATTCACCTCATTGAGAGGCACTTTATTTCCACAGCCTGATTTCCCTCCTCACTTATAATCTGGCCTTAGAGCTGTCAAACCAGTTCATTTCAGCTCACCTGCGAGTAAAAGCATCTTTAATCGTATGATTTCACACTTAAGTGAGACATGCAGTTGAAGTCTTCCTGAATTATTAGCCCCCCTGTGCATTTTTGTAATGGAAATAAGATTTTTTCATCACATTTCTAAACATAATAGTTTTAATAACTCATTTCTAATAACTGATTTCTTTTATCTTTACCATGATGACAGTAAATAGTATTTGACTAGATATTTATTTAATAATTATTCAGCTTAAGCTCAATTTAAAGCCTTAATTAGGTTAATTAGGCAAGTTAGGGTAATTAGGCAAGTCATTGAATTACAGTGGTTTGTTCTGTAGACAATTGGGGCCTTTAGACAAAGAACCATATCAGTCCATATTTTCAAGTTTTGAATAATAAGGTTTTTTTTTTTCATTTGGATTGTGAACATTATATTATATCTTTTTATTTTACTGTCAGTATTAAAAATACAAAGTTCTTGTGATTTTTGTATTTCTCAAATGTGGAAGAACTGGATGTGTCCAGTTAGTGTGGAATAACAGTATAACTCCAATTCATCAACCACTTAAAGGGCACCTATGGTAAAAAATCTACTTTTCAAGCTGTTTGGACAGCCATATGTGCATGTATGGTGTATAGACTGTCATGTTCGGGTGATATAAACACACCCAGTGCTTTTTTTTCAATTTAACAACATAAAAAATGGTGGACCAATTGCAGCGGTTTTCAAACCAACCGCAACTTTACGTAGGAGAGGGGTCCCGCCGCCCACCAATATTGATTGACTGGCGCGTCATCATATCCTACGTTTGTTAATTCACGTCCGCCATTTTTAGCGTGAGTCGAAGCGATATCACTAAAGGAACACGCTAGCTCTATTTTTAGATGCAAGGCTCATTGGGCTCAACACAAGAGCAATGTTCTCCACATTATCGCTCTAATCGGAATTATTGGTTGTATCTTTAGGTAGGTTTGCAAACATGTGTACTTCTCATTGAGTCTACCTTATACTTCAGTCGTTTGCATTTCTCGCAATCCCAGAAGCTCCCTGTGATCTTAACTAGCATGCGTTTTAGAATTATAAACATCGGTTTCTATCAGGGTACACTCAAGTCGACGGCTGGGCGCCGCGGACCGCTGCAGACTTGAATTGCTGTTGTGTGTACCCTGATAGAAACCTATGTTTAGAATTCCAAAATGCGTGGCGCGACGATTCGGGACACTTCATGTTTCTGCCGCGCCACAGAGAGTGTCTGGTGTGCCGTGTCACGGCTTCAAACGGTGCATCCGGTGCCTCAGTCAAAGTTAATTCAGTGTGCGTGGTTATTAGTTTCTGTGTACAAGCTCGACACTTGAAACTAGCACACAGTTGGCTGTAAAACTGTACAAAGACACAAATGATTTTGTACTCTCTGCTTGGTCTGTGTCCGAGTCGTACATGTATGACTGATTGCTGATCCTCTCACTCCTGCTCCTTTTCTGTCTGCCTGTCAGACTCTATTGCAAACACAGAGCGGGTGAGCTCATGGCCCCGCCCCTTGTTACGTTGGCTGGAAGCCAAAACTAATTTACATGTGAAGCAACACACCCCTAAATCAGCGAACTGTGGACACACCCCCAACATGACACTTTTTAACACATTATAATAAAACAATCTGAATTGTGTTTTAAACTAAACCTAACCTGGCACACTCAGAACAACCATAATATTAATATTAAATCATAAAAAAGAGGTCAACTATGTGCCCCTTTAAGACCTGACTCCTTTATCTTAATCTTTATACAATAACAGAAACTTCAGATTAATATTAGGCATTAAAGTTTACTATTATTATTTAAAAACAAAAATACAGTATGAACAATGTACAATACATAGACCTTCTTATAGTACAGGCAATGACAATTCATTATTAACAATAAAACAATAAATAAATGCATACAATGCAGACATACACTTGAAGTCAGAATTATTAGCCCCCCTGTTTATTTTTTTTTATCTTAGCCATGATGACAGCACATAATATTTGACTAGATATTGTTCAAGACACTTCTATACAGCTTAAAGAGACATTTAAAAGCTTAACTATGTTAATTAGGGTAAAGTTGGGGTAATTAGGCAAGTTATTGTATAATGATGGTTTGTTCTGTATCGAAAAAAAATAGCTTAAAGGGGCTAATAATTTTGACCCTAAAATGGCTTTTAAAAATTAAAAACTGCTTTTATTCTGGCAGAAATAAAACAAATAAGACTTTCATTAGAAGAAACAATATTATCAGAAATACTGTGAAAATTTCCTTGCTCTGTTAAATATCATTTGGGAAATATTTAAAAAAGAAAAAACAATTCAAAGGGGGGCTAATAATTCTGACTTCAGCTGTACATCATAGCTGAACAGTGTCATTTATTTAGAAAAGCTGGTGCAGCGCAGCTATGTATATGCTGCTTCAAAGTGTTCTCGTGATCCGCCATCTCACAATATAGATAAATATATAAACAAATAAACTCTGCTTACTGTAGTTTACAGAGGACTGGTGGGAAATATGCATTGATACAGCTTTATTTTGATAGGTTAACTGTTTTGAGGTGTTTAGCGCTCCTCAGTGCGTGGTGAAGAGAGAGCGATCACATCACACATACAGTTCCTCCACTAACCTCTTTCAGTGAATATTTCCCTGGTTTTTGTTCTCCTCTTAGATTTAAACATGATTTCCCAGCATCCCTCAAAGCCTTTCTTACTCTGTCCTTCCATTTGTTAAATTCGGCTCTCCTTTTTTAGCTGAGGATTTGCCTTTTAATGTCTGACGCGGACACGACAGCAAGCAACATCTCCATTCTTCATAGTGCACATAAACGTTTTTTTTGCGTGTGCCGTTATTTTAATGTTTAAAATGCAGACTCTTAGTCTTACGAAAATACCCCCAAACTGTTTCTGTAAACAGTGTTCACACATACAGTTCAAGAGTTCCCACTTAGATATGCTTGGCGTTTAAAGCAGGTTTGGCTGCTGTCCCGGGAGAGAACCCTGAGCTCGGAGATATTTGAGCCCAGGGCTCCCGCCCGGTCGATAAGCATATCAGGAGATCCGAGATCAGGTAGGTCTCAAGAGCTCCCCCTTTAGAAAAGGGAGGAAAAGGAGGAGATGGGGTGGAAGGGGGGATTCTTCCAAACGAAGATAGAGCAGTAGGGAGAAAATGATCCATTTATAGTAAACTAGGATCACTCTGATTGGATTATTACTGATTACAGATGAGCGGCTCAATCATATCACGTGCTCCTCTCGAAATTAGTTTATGAAACTTCGCTTAATGTCACATGGTTATCTAATATTTTTCGACTTTTTTTTTTTGGTCGCACGCACTCAATTGAAAACTAATATTGCTTAAGGGGGCTAATAATATTGAGGTTAAAATGGTTTTAAAAAATTAAAACTGTTTTTATTCTAGCCCAAATAAAAATATGATTGGGAATACTGTAAACATTTCTTGCTCTGTTAATCATCCTTTGGGAATAAATCAAATAAAATCACAGAAGGGCGAATAATTGTGACGTCAACTGTAATTCATTTGGCTCCGTCACTGCTTCTTATTCAAGCTTTTAACACACTCACATCTGAAGACATCTAATGTGCAATCATGATCTCCATCTGACAGCCTCCAGACGCAGCTAATGCCATTATGGGTTTCACTTTTAGTTTTCTTTATTACTCGGAGACACATTCCTTCATCCACACGTGCTGCTATTTCCAGACCAAGGCCATTCGTTTAGCCATGACATCGATACTAAGAGAATCAGACGGAGAGTTCGGCTTATGCTGGAGTTACAGGTCACGCTTACACAATGAACGTGTTTAGTAACAAACACAGGCTGAATTTTGTAAATGCTGAGTTATTTGCTTTCAGATAAAGGTTTAAGGTTAAGGTCTACGACTGGAATGATGATTAACATCTAAAATAAGCTGGATTAAGGGTTAGGAGTGGATCTGTCTGGAAGTGGTTTTCTTAAAAACATCTTAGGCAAGAATATGTTTGTGTTTCTTTATGAGTGTGTGTGTGTGTGTGTGTGTGTGTGTGCGTGTGTGTGTGTGTGTGTGTGTGTATACAGCTATGAAAAATGAAGAAACAGCTTGTAAAAGGATTTACTGGATGTTTTAGGCATGGCTTAGTCAGAAATAAACATGTTTAGGTTTATTATGAAAATGAGCTTTCTGAGGTCTTCTGAAGTTAAAGCAACGGTATTGTATTATTATTAATTCTTTTTTATTCATTCATTCAATTTCCTTCAGCTTAGTCTCTTTATGCATAAGGGGTCACCACAGCGGAATGAACCACCAACTTTTCGATATGTTTTACACAGCGGGTGCCCTTCCAGCTGCAACACAGTACTGGGTACCATACACTCTCACATGCACACACACACATACACTACAGACAATTTAGCTGTTAGACAATTTCCTACCCAATTCCCCTATAGCGTATGTGTTTGGACTGTGGGGGAAACCAGAGCACCCGGAGGAAACCCACGCCAACAAGAACATGCAAACTCCACACAGAAATGACAACTGGCCCAGCTAGAACTCGAACCAGCGACCTTCTTGCCTTGAGACGACAGTGCTAACCGCTGAGCCACCGTGCCACCCCAATTTTTAATTTAATTATTAATCTATTTTTATTTATTATTAAAATAATAATTTATTGTTAAGACTATTATTAATTGTAAATATGATAATAATAATAATTATTATCATTATTATAAGACTGTTAATTTTATTTATAAATTATTAATTAATTTAAAATAATTTTAGGTTTATTTTATTTATTATGTTTATGTTAATTGTTAGTTTTAATAATTTTAATATTATTTTTATTTTTTTAAGTTTTATTTTATTAACTTTAATAAAAATGTTAATTTAATTTAATTTTAATTAAAATGTCGATTTAATTTAACTTAATTTATTTAATGTAATTTAATTCAATTTAAAATATAGACTTTTACTGTTATTTTTTAAAAGAACTTATCTGTATTTAAAGAAAGCCTTGGATATTTTATTTAACATATTTGACAGAAGTAGGCGCATGTGTTTGGACTGTGCGGGAAACCGGAGCACCCGGAGAAAACCCATGCCAACACAGGGAGAACATGCAAACTCCACACAGAAACACTAACTGACCCAGCCGAAGCTTGAGCCAGCGACCTTCTTGCTGTGTTAACCACTGAGCCACAGTGTTGCCTAGGCATGGCTTAGTCAGAAATAGTTTTTTAGGTTTGTTGTGAAATTTTGCTTTCTTAACTCTTCTGAAGTAAAACAAGACAATTGTGCTGGTTAAAAATTATTAGTATTTTTTGTTTTATTGTAAATCTATTTTTTTAATTATTAAATGTTTAATTTGTTAAAACTATTATTAATTATAAATATAACTATTATTATTATTATTATTCTAAAACAGTTTATTTAGTTTATGTATGTTTTTAATTATAAAAAATGAATCATTTTAATTTGTATTTTAATTATATTTAATTATTATTTATATGTTAATCGTCAATTTTAATCATTTTTTAATTATTATTTTATTTTTAAATTGTTATTTTATTAAATTTAATTAATTAAAATGTTCATTTAATTCAATGTAATGTTTTAAAACTAAAACATACCAAATTTAATTTAAAAAGTACTATTTTAATGTTATTTTTATGGAGCTTATCTGTATTAAAAGAACCTGGATATCTTATTGAACATGTTTGACAGTAGAAGTAGAAATTTAAATTAGAACATTTTAATTAATGTGATGTTTTCTGTATTATAAATAAAATACATATTATTTTTACAAACTTGTTTACTGTAAAGGGTGGCGCGGTGGCTCGGTGGTTAGCACTGTCGCCTCACAGCAAGAAGCCTCTGGTTCGAGTCCTGGCTGGGCCAGTTGGCATGGGAGTTTGCATCTTCTCCCCGTGTTGGCGTGGTTTTCCTCTGGGTGCTCCGGTTTCCCCCACAGTCCAAACACATGCGGTATAGGGGAATAGGGTAAGCTAAATTGTCCATAGTGTATGTTTGTGAATGAGAGTGTATGGATGTCTCCCAGTACTGGGTTGCAGCTGGAAGATCATCTGCTGTGTGAAACATATGCTAGTTGGCGGTTCATTCCGCTGTGGCGACCTCTGATGAATATAAAATAAATGACTGTTTACAGTAAAATAGTGATTTTAATTAGAGTTGTTAGGTTTACGTCCTCCTACTAGCCAACTTTCGAGCTTTAAAAGTCTTTTTATTTATTTATTTCTCCTGTTTCAACCACAAATGATTTTCTCCATTGTCTCTGCGTGTAAAAGAGTTCATGATGCATATGATTTGTAGGTAAGTGTGTTTCTGCACGCACTGTGTGTGTCTCTGGAGCAAAAGACGCTGATGTTCAAACACAGCGAACTCTGGCTTTCTGACTTCACACACGTACTCCTGACAAAGCCCTTCATTACAGAGCAGTTTCATGAACCAAGCCCAAGCCAAAACCACTGCTCTCTGGAAACAAGGACTCTTTGTTAGATAAACAAATGATGTCACTGCTGAAAGACAAGCAAAAGGGCTGGATGTCAGAAGAAAAGCAAACCTGTGTGTCAGTGTGTGTGTGTGTGCTTTGTATTAAAATTGCGGGGACCATCCAAGAATAGCAGTATCAGTAGATTTTGACCATTTCGTTGGTCTCCATCAGAAAAACGTCTCATTAATTCCCCCCTTTCCTAACTACACACGGTGTGATAAGAGCAGCATGGCACCGTGTGATAATTATCTTACTCATTTACCAAAAGACGAACAAAAACTCATCCCAAGACAGTCCAAAAGCATTGCCTGTGTGCAGTCAGAATGAGCTTCTAATTACAGCTACTGTATGTAACACCCAAAATGATCCCTGTATGCACTTGTTTTTTTGTGTTAACAAGATAGTAGATTATTTTCACAGTATCACACAAGGAAGAGTGTGAGAAATGGCAAATGTAAGCTTGATTTTATGTAACAATTTAGGGCTGCAACTAATGATTATTTCAATAATCGATAAGTTAGGTGATTATTTTTCTCAATTATTTGGATAAAAACAAAACACTTATATATATATAAACCGTAAATCAGGGTGTTATTCATGTATAAAAGTATACAAACCATTTTGCAGCACAGCATTGTGGTGTTTCCGTCCTCAATTACAGTTTTTAAGCTAGTCAGTTGATGTGTTGGTTCAATGATCCATTTGTAAAGCCACTCAGTCGCCTTGTTTCTAAATGAATCAGTCATTTTGAATGAATCGTTTGAGTAGTTCATTGAAATACGACAGGTGCTTGTCGCCACCTACTGGCTGGTTTAGGGTCAGATTTTTCACACATCTACATCTATGTGTTTTTGTGACTCTTTGGTTTGACTTGTTTTCTGTTTTGTTTGTTTTTGGTTTGGATCAGTTTTTGGCACCTTGTTTGTCTGGTTTTGGGTTGGCTTTATTGTCATTTTGTTTTTGTTTCTTTGTTTTTGCTTTGTTTTGTTTTTTGCTCATTTTGTTTTTTGTTTTGTTGTCTCGTTCTTGTTTTGTTTGTTTTTTTGTGTTGTTTTTTGTTTTGTCTCATTTTTATTTTGTTTCCTTTTGTTATATGTTTGTGTTATTTTGTTTCGTCTTTGTTTTGTCTTTTTTTTGTCTGATTTTGTTATATGTTTGTGTTGTGTTGTTTTGTCTTGTTTTTGTTTCGTTTTGTTATATGTTTGTGTTGTGTTGTTTTGTCTTGTTTTGTTTCGTTTTGTTATATGTTTGTGTTGTGTTGTTTTGTCTTGTTTTTGTTTGTGTTATTTTGTTTCGTCTTTGTTTTTTTTTTTGTTTTTTTGTTTTTTTGTTTGATTTTGTTTTATGTTTGTGTTGTGTTGTTTTGTCTTGTTTTTGTTTTGTTTCATTTTGTTTTTTGTTTGTGTTATTTTGTTTCGTCTTTGTTTTGTTTTGTTTTTTTTTGTTTTTTTGTTTGATTTTGTTTTATGTTTGTGTTGTGTTGTTTTGTCTTGTTTTTGTTTCGTTTTGTTATATGTTTGTGTTGTGTTGTTTTGTCTTGTTTTTGTTTCGTTTTGTTATATGTTTGTGTTGTGTTGTTTTGTCTTGTTTCATTTTGTTTTTTGTTTAGAGTTTTGTTTTGTATTGTTTCATTTTGTGTTTGTATTGTGTCATTTTGTTTTTGTTTGTTTCATTTGTTTCATTTAGTTTTTTTTGTTTTCATTTTGTTTCATTTAGTTCTGTTTCATTTGTTTTTGTTGTTTCATTTTGTTTCATTTAGTTTTGTTCATTTAGTTTTTTGTTTGTTTCATTTAGTTTTGTTTCATTTAGTTTTTTGTTTTGTTTTGTTTCATTTAGTTTTGTTGTTTTGTTTGTCTCATTTTTGTTTTTGTGTTGTTCTGTCTCGTTAGTTTTTTGTTTTTGTTTTGTTTCATTTAGCTTTTTGTTTTGTTTTGTTCTGTCTCGTTTAGTTTTTTGTTTTGTTTTGTTTCATTTAGTTTTGTTGTTTTGTTTTGTCTCATTTTTGTTTTGTCTCGTCTCGTTTGTATTTTTTGTTTTATTTTTCGTCTGTTTGTTTTTATTTTGTTGTTGTGAAATTTTTTGCTTGGTTTTTGTTTTCAGTTTTTCTTTTTTATTTTGTATGATTGTTTTGAGTTGTTTGTGTGTTGTCTTTAGTTTATATGCTGTTTGATGTTATTTGCTTTTTATGTTTGGCTTATGTCTTGTTTATATGTCTTGTCTAGTTTTGATGACTAAACAAGTACTGATATGGTTGATCTCCTTGAATTTAAAGCCCGATTGAGAATAGAAATGTTGCAATAATAAACATATGAAACACAAGCAATGTGTTTTTGAGCATTAAATCATATTGTAACCCAGTACACCAGACATACAAAACATTTATTCATTCATTTTCCTTCTGCTTAATCTCTGATTTATCAGAGTTCACCACAGCGGAATGAAGCGCCAACTATTCCAGCATTTATTTTACGCAGCGGATGCCCTTCCAGCCGCAACGCAGTAATGGGAAACACCCACACGCACTCATACATTACGACTTATTTAGTTCGTCGAATTCACCTATAGCGCATGTTTTTGTACTGTGGGGGAGACATGGGAAATGGGGAGAACATGCAAACTCCACATAGAAATACCAACTGGCCAAGCTTGGACTCAAACCAGCGACCTTCTTGCTGTGAGGTCACAGTGCTAACCACTGAGCCACCGTACTGCCCGTATACAAAACAATGAGCTGTTAAAAAAGCATCACATGGTCTCTGTAAAAGAAACTGTGATAGAGCGAGAACACAACACATCAGTCATCATGATTACAGCCTGGTCTGTGGTCAGGGTTTACTGTAAGTGTAGAGGTAAATTACCGCAGACGGCTTTTCCACACTGATCTGCTGTTTAATGTCTCCTCTCTGCACCTCACAGCTTCTAATGATTTCTAGAGATGATAATGTTACACTTTAAAGCCTCAATTATAGTAGCAGCAACTTTGTATCTGCCTCTCGCTCTGAAGTCGCTTGTGGGCGTTTCCACCTTAAGGTTGCTTATAGACATGAGATGATAACAGGTTTAAAGTCAATGTCTAAAATCAAGGTTTTAAAACCACTCAAATTGTCTGTTCTACCATTTTAAAACCTTGACTTTTCCAAATTGCAGTTGGGTAATGGGTTAATGGGTTATCACCCCATTCCTACATCAGACTCAGGGTCAGTTTTGTCAGTGTTGTGTTTGTCCAGAACAGTGAATGGAGCTCCTGCTGTTTAACACAGATCAGTCCTGGCCGAGCGCCCAGAGCACAGTTAATATTAGCAGACACCGCTAAATAAACACGGCAGAAGACATTAATTGTGTTAATCGACCACACACTCCTGGAAGCAGGCCACGAATGAAGCAATTAATAGTTACAGTGTGCTGTCGTCTAGTCGGCTTTTGTTCGTTTTTTATTTAAAATGTTTGACTTTGTATTTTGGCTTCCTTTTTGTTTATCTTTGTCTCTATTTGATTGTTTGTTTGCTTTAGCGTTGATTGTTGTATTTTGTTTCTTTTTGTTTGGTGTTATTTGTGTTATTTAGGCTTAGTTTTTGTTTAACTGTTTCTTTGTGTTTGCTTTGGTGTAGACTCTTGTGTTTGTTTCCTTTTGTTTGGTGCTATTTTTGTTATTTTGGCTTGGTTTTTGTTTAATTTTGTTTCTTTTTGTTTACTTTTTGTTTGCTTTAACGCAGAGTCTTGTGTTTCTTGTGTTGTTTCTTTTTGTTTGGTGTTATTTTGTTGTTTTGCCTTCATTATTGTATAACTTTGTGTCTTTTTGTTTGCTTTTTTGCTTTGGTGTAGATTCTTGTGTTTTTGTTTAGTGTTGTTTTTGTTATTTTGGCTTGGTTTCTGTTTAATTTTGTTTACTTTTTTGGTTTGGTATAGATTCTTGTGTTTCTTTTTGTTTAGTGTTGTTTTTTATTTTGGCTTGGTTTTTGTTTAACTGGGTCTGTTTGTTTGCTTTGGTGAAGATTCCTGTGTTTTGTGTTGTTTGTGTTATTTTGGTTTCATTTTTGTTTGCTTTTTTTGCTTTGCTGTAGATTGTTGTGTTTTGTTTGTTTTTGTTTGGTGTTATTTTTGTTATTTTGTCTCACTATTATTATTATTATTATTATTATTATACTACAACAACAACTACTACTACTAATTGTATTATTATTATTATTATTATTATTATTATTATTATTATTATTAATAATAATAGTAATAATAATATTAAAAATATACAATATAAATCTCTATTATTATTATTATTATTGTTATTATTATTATTATTATTATTATTATTATTATTATTATTATTATTATACTACAACAACTACTACTATTATTAATATTATTAATAATAATAATAATAATAATAATAACAACAACAAAATCAACAACAATAAAAATCGGTTCTCCGCCTCCTTCTTCTTGGCAGGCAGGTGGCCGTAAATTTAATTACAATCAACCGTATTAATAATAATAAAATAACAACAACAATATATTATAAATGGTTATTATTATTATTATTATTTTACAACAACTACTACTACTACCACTAATTGTATTATTATTATTAATAATAATAATAATAATAATAATAATAATAATAATAATAATCAATTTATTTACTTATTTATTATTGTTTTATTTGACTTTACTGCTGTAAAAATACAATAACATTCATCTTCGCTTGCATTTTTTTACAGCTTCCTAAACATTTAATTAAGACTAAAAACAAATCAACTGTACGCAGGTCACTTCAGGACACTCATGTTTCCAGTTCCAGTGTTGTTGTTGTTTTTTTTTTCATATGTTCATATGTGCTCAGGCCGTGTTGTGGCAGATACTTGATGACGGCTGTGTTTGCAGTGGCTCTGATGCTGCTTT
The DNA here is from genome assembly GCF_903798145.1 of Danio aesculapii. Lineage (NCBI taxonomy): Eukaryota > Metazoa > Chordata > Actinopteri > Cypriniformes > Danionidae > Danio > Danio aesculapii. The sequence goes on from NC_079458.1 coordinate 40,354,110, forward strand.
TCTAATTCTCTGTTCAGCCAGTGTGATTTTGGTTGGAGCCTTTGGCAAACACTCTGTAGAGCGAGGCTAAAACCCAAGGCTTACCTCAACAACTTTCCTCCTCTCCATTCATTCCTCAGAAACTTCCAGATCTAATTGCCGTTTCCCTCTCCTACATCTTCTCTGCTGTCCTCCATGAACTCTTCTGTAGCGAAGCCCAGTTTCATGAGCTCAGATTTGTGTTTTTATAAGTCTTAAGTGGAAGACGATCATCCAGATTAAACACATTCAGCTGAAAGAGGGAATGTTTGAGTGTAGGGCTGCGCAATATATCATTTCAGTTTTGATGTCACAATATGCGCATCTGCAATACACTGCAAAACAATATCCGTTAATGAACAGTTTCTGTATTTTGTGATTCACAAGTGTTTATTTACAGTCGTGAATTGCATTATGGGATGTCGATCTCTGGTCTGTTGACTTTTGATCTACAGTTTAACAAAGTGACTTTTATTGACATTTTAGTAGTTTGAGATAATATAATGTATAAGAAATAACATATAGAGATATAAATCTGTAACGAAAGATATGACACAACACAGTCTCAAACACATCTCAATGAACACTTGATGCTGCTGTAAGCTACAGGCTGCATTATTTAAGGGCATTTGTTACGACATTGATAGGAACTTTTGTTGTCAAGCTCATGTTTCCTTTTTAATATTAAGATATTTTCTTTGCAATCTGTAAAACCACTATTTCCCCTCATTGACAGTAAATTAACCAGCCTTTATTAAAGGACATAATCACCGAGGAGAAATCAGATGCTTTAAAATAAAGACGTATTAAAAATGCAGCAAATATATGACAGACTTTACAACAGCAGTGGATCATTAATTAAATCCTTATTTTCCACGGAGAGAAGCATCCAACCCAGGCTCATTCTGAGAACGTAGTCCTGTGGACGTTTCTGGAGACCGCGAAATACGTAGCCGGGGGTACGTACCGCTGCATTTCATTTTTTTAAGCGAACGCTGAGGGGCAGTGTGACGCCGTTCCCTTCGGCCGCTCGCCTCCGTGTGGAGGGCTTTCCCGCTGCAACCAGTTTGTCCGGTTAGCTCTTCGTGTACTCTGGCGGACTCGAGGCGCAGAGAGGGGCTGACCACGACAACGACGATGACCGGGTTCGAGTCTGGGGAAGAGCGGTTCCAGAAATCAGGTAAGAAAACAAAAACAAAATCCAAAAAATGAAGCGAACAAGTTCATCA
>NC_079458.1:40360356-40370356 GCF_903798145.1 Danio aesculapii
CCCATGAGTCCTCAAATTGGCGCAAATAGATTTGCTATTTAAACAACGTGGCACAATGCATGAAAATTAGGGTTGCGCTGGTCTGAAAATAGCAACAAATCACGCCAAACACTTCTTGCGCCTTATTTCGTCGGGTGTATGATAGAGCCCAAATATGTCAAAGCGTTCATGTTTGAAAATAAATATTCTACATTAAAAAAAGCTTGTATGCTGCTTATTCTAACGACTTATTTAAAATAAGTTGAAACAACACACTTCTTGAGATTTTTGTTAAGGCAACTTAACTGTTTTATATTCAATCCACTTAAATTTGTTAAGTTAACCTAATCAACTTGAATTAATTGTGTAGAACCCAGCATTTTTTACAGTGTATTAAGTGTACTATAATGAACAACCACGAATACTGCAATCTGAATATTCTTATCATACACTCTAGAAATGTAAATAATAAGTGATTATTGACTGTATTTTGAAGCGCCCACGATATCAATATTATACATGCTTATTATGAAGATAAATTGTATTATTGAACATCAGTAAATGTCTGCTCCTAAACTCAGCATCAGAGAGAATGACTGAAATCAAAGAAGACGTGTTCATGAAAAAGCAATATTTGCACAACTCTGCATTTGGCAGCGAACACAGTTTGAGTCTTTCCTCCTCTGGATGGAGATGGATGAGTCCTGAGCTGCTCCTATTGCTGTATTGAAACCTGGATTTGTTCAGAGCTGTGATTCAGAATTACTTCATTGAGTTATTAATGATGTGTTGACAGAAGCGTCCTGTCTATTCTTGCAGTGGGAGATTATTACCATTCGTCACCACTAATCTGGAGCGCCGGCCTCCTATTGAGGCACGTGAGCGGATGAAAACCGATGCGTTTGTGGTGGACAAAGACGTGTTTGTTCTGTAGGTCTGACAGTATAGAGTAAAAATCTGACATTGCGATGTTTTGGTATTCTTATATCTTTTGCTAATATTTCCCAAGGGATTTTTAAGAGATTCAGGAATTTTTCCACAGCATTTCCTATTATATTTTGTCTTCTGGAGAAAGTCTGATTTGTTTTATTTCGGCTAGAATGAAAACAGGTTTTAATTTTTAAAGACTATTCATTTATTCAGTCATTTTTCTTAGGCTTAGTCCTTTTATTCATAAGGGGGTGCCACAGCAGAACAAGTAGGTATTGCTGCAGCCCGAAGACCTCTTAGTGGGAGGGATTACACCACAAGAAGGTTGGTGACCTACAAGTGAGGTTGGGTTTAGGGTTGGGATAGGTGTAGACGTTAATAAAACATATCAGGTTACTGTGAGGTTGGGATTAGGGTTGGGGTAGGTGTAGACATTCATAAAGCGCAATATTGTGCTCTGTGTAATGTACAAGACAGTGAATAAATAAAAACTCCAGGTTTGTACAGCCCACTTGGAGCTTGGAGCTGACTCCGACCTCCGTTTATACCCTTTTCCAGCTGAATGAACCTCCAACTTATCTAGCATCTGTTTTACACAATGGGTGCCCTTCCAGCTGCAACATAGTACTGGGAAACACACACACACACACACACACACACACACACTACAGCCAATTTAGTTCATCAATTCCTCTATAGCGCATGTGTTTGGACTGTGGGGGAAACCGGAGCACCCGGAGGAAACCCACGCCAACATGGGGAGAACATGCAAACTCCACACAGAAACGTCAACTGACCCAGCCGAGACTCGAACCAGCAACCTTCTTGCTGCGAGGCCACAGTGCTAACCACTGAGCCACCGTGCCACCTGGCTAATAAAATAATTGTGTAAATTAAAGTGTATTGCTCAAATGTCAGTGTTACTTTTGTATCGTCAGTGCAGTGCTAATATTGGCTCACAGGCCGTCATGTCCTGTATGGGTTTCATTCTCAAGTTTGAAAAAAAAAAATCACCTGTCATAAAAACATCCAGAGACTGGAGGACACATTGTTCAGTTGTTACTCATATTTTCAGCTTGTGGGCATTGTTTTTGGTGATGCTTCAGAGATAGCAAGACATTTAGACTTTCTTTTGCCATGTTTCTGTACATTTATCTCATCATATGATTGGTTTGTCATTAAAAAAAGTCCTTGACATGCTAAAATCCAAGATTATGCACACATGTATTTCAATTTGTTTAATATGGGCCATAAATGCATGCGTTGGGCTATAAAGGTAATGTGTTGACTTTTTCATTAATTTAAACTAATTTCGAGAGGAGCACATGATATGATTGAGCACGTCTGGCCGCTCATCTGTAATCAGTAATAATCCAATCAGAGTGATCCTAGTTTACTATAAATGGATCATTTTCTCCCTACTGCTCTATCTTCGTTTGGAAGAATCCCCCCTTCCACCCCATCTCCTCCTTTTCTTCCCTTTTCTAAAGGGGGAGCTCTCGAGACCTACCTGATCTCGTATCTCCTGATATGCTTGTCGACTGGGCGGGAGCCCTGGGCTCAAATATCTCCGAGCTCAGGGTTCTCTCCCGGGACAGCGTGCCAAACCTGCTTTAAACGCCAAGCATATCTAAGTGGGAACTCTTGAAATATATATACCGTCTGGATGTACTTTATTCCACTTATTACATGGCTACTTGATGCAAAACTTTATAATTAGACACAAAGCATTGCTCTGAGGCTTAATAGTTTATTAATTCCTGAATTGAAGACAAAGCTGAGAGAAAATATGTGATATCCCACAGCTTTGTTCATGTTTTCAGCATGAGGAACTACTGTCAGTTTGCACAATTGTGTGTGTGATCTTGATTTACTCTGCTGTAGATTCAGGCTGAAGTATTTGTCTCTCTTCTCTCGGTAGCAGACAACATCTTCTGCTCAATCTTTCATTTTGCCTTCAGTATTTCATCCTTCCTTTTCATCATTCCTCCCTCACACAGTGATACAACAATGTCTTCATTTCTCCATGGACACAGTTCCTGTCTTAAATCACACAAACCCTGCTTCATAAATAATTTCTGCCTTTCCCTCTCATTTCATCCCCGTCTCCATCCATCTACTGGCGATTATCGGCTCCATTGATGTTAAATCCGCATGCGAGTCCCTGGATGTGGGAGAAGCGTGTCGTCTCAGCAGCCGATCTGCTCAAATATTTGCTGAATCTTGTTCTGGGTTTGTGGCCAGAAAATGTCTTCCAGATTAACTCCTGTTAAAAGCCTGGATGAACTTGTTGACATTTGTTTCAGAGATGTTCTTTGGATGGGTCGTGTTCCTCTGATTGTGGCTCATGATTCAGCGGAATCATGTTGTGGTTGGTGAAGTATTAGGATGGATGATTGTTTTTGCTTTCAGTATTGCTAATAGTCTAGTTAGGCTAAGTGGAATTAATTAGTTTCATGTTGTTACAAAATCAATATGGCTTTGTGTTGCTCTCAGTTCAGTACAAAATATTTTGGGTATGAATAGTCTGTTCTGTCTGTGAATAGTAACATTGTTTTGTGAGATTTTTGTTCATTTAATTACTTTGTTTTATAGTATTAACTTAAAAGCTAATGAAAAACTTAACCTTAGTTTGCCCATTCAGTCATCTATTAATGGATTTACTGTTTTATATTTCTATCTTATCAATCTCTCTACACTCAATCTATCCATCCATCCATCCACCCACACATTCATCAGTCAATTCACCCACACATTCATCCAAAAATACACCCATACTCCCACATCCTCAACCATCCATCCATCCATCTATCCATAAATCCATCCATACTCCCACTCACTCAACCATCCATCCATCCATCTATCCATAAATCCATCCATACTCCCACTCACTCAACCATCCATCCATCCATCTATCCATAAATCCATCCATACTCCCACTCACTCAACCATCTATAAATCTATTCACCAACACATCCATCCATAAATTCATCCATACTCCCACCCTCTCAACTATCCATCCATCCATCTATCCATCCATCAATTCATCCACAGACACGTCCATCTACAAATTCATCAATAAATCCATCCATACACCCACTCAACCATCTATCCATCCATCTATCCATCCATCTATCCATCTACCCATCCATCCACCTACTCAACCATCCATCATCCATCCCTAAATCAATCCATCCATCCACCCACCCACCTACTCAACCATCCATCCATCCATACCCCCCTCCCACTCAACCATCCATCCAACCATACTCTCACCCACTCACCCATCTATAAATCTATCCACCAACACATCCATCCATAAATTCATCCATACTCCCACCCTCTCAACTATCCATCCATCCATCTATCCATCCATCCATCAATTCATCCACAGACACATCCATCTATAAATTCATCAATAAATCCATCCATACACCCACTCAACCATCTATCCATCCATCTATCTACCCATCCATCCACCTACTCCACCATCCATCATCCATCCCTAAATTAATCCATCCACCCACCCACCTACTCAACCATCCAACCATCCATCCATCCATCCATCTATCATTCCATTAATTTATCCACCCACTCAACCATCCATCCATCCTTAAATCCACCCATACACGCACCCACCTACTCAACCATCCATCCATTTAACCATCCATCCATTTATTCACCCGCTCAACCATCCATCCACTTAAACATCCCTCCATTAATGTATACACCCACTCAACCATCCATAAATCCATCCATACACTGACGCACTTAACCATTCATCCATCCACCCACCGACTCACCCACCCACTCAACTATCCATCCATATTATTAAAATGGTAGCAGTGTGCTAAAAAGTTAGCAGCATTAGTATGTTAAAATAAGCTAGGAACACTGCATAATCCTATAAATCGCACATTATTCGTGTGAAATATGCTGCTTTCCAAAACATGCTAGCAACATTTTAGCATTTAAGATCAACGATTACTTTTAAAACTGCATAACTTTAAAAACCTGTTAGCAGTGTGTTAGAAGCATGCTAAGAGTTTCTGTCTGATGTCACAAGGCACCCAAAACATTTGACATATTGAACAGACTCTTCCTGATCTGGTAAGTTACTCATGTATTAAAGATGTTGAGCGTGACACTTCTTCTTTTCTGATTGAAAATCCTGTTTTACTTGAAAATACATCAGATTAAGGATGAACAGTGGAGCGAGAGATGTAAACCGCTCTTTACTCTGGTCAGATGGCCTACATACACTGGCAAGCCTTCAGTTCTGCTCAGATTGGCTTTCCATCGGTGTGCGACCCCACTTTTCCCTGTTTTCATCTTGTTCGTCAGCAGGCTTTGAAGCTCTGCCAGAGTGTGTGATGCCAAGCTGATGTGGGCTGATCAGCTCTGCCCAAATATGAGATTACAGCACTTCAGATGAGCCGAGACTGAGAGATATTGCAGTCACTGGCTGATCATCATGTTGGGTTCAGACTGAGATCTGACAGTGATGGCTACTGACGTGAGCATTTGAATTATAGATACTTTCATTATTCCCTACGGTCCCAATTTGTTTGGTCATGCTAATGATGTTTTCTAGAGAAACCCAAATACTGTTATGGTATTTATTCATCTTTATATAAAATGTCTGACTTTTTCTAGACAGCAACTTCATCTATTCATCTATCCATCTACACATTCATCCATCTATCCATCCATCCATCCATCCATCTGTCCATCCAACCATCTGTCCATTTACACATCCATCATCCATAAACCGTCCATCCATTTACACATCCATCTGTCCATCCTACCATTCATCCACTCACACATCCATCATCCATAAACCATCCATCCATTTACACATCCATCCATCCATAAACCATCCATCCATTTACACGTCCATCCATCCATCTATCCATCCATAAACCCATCCACCAATTTGTCCATCCAGTCTTCCACCCTTCCATTTGCCTATGCTTCCATCCATCTATCCACACATCCATCATCGTAAACCAACACACCTATACATCCATCCATTTATCCACCCTTCCATCTACTTAAACTTACATCCATCCATCCATCATCCATAAACCCATCCATCCATCCATCCATTAATCCATCCATCCATCCATTAACCCATCCACTTATACATCCATCCATTTATCCACCCTTCTGTCCACTTACGCTTCCATCCATCATTCACAATCCTGTCATCCATCCATCCACACACCCACAAACCCACTCACCCACATCCATTCAAACACACACCCACCCACCCTCACATCATCATCATTTACACATCCATCCATCCATCCATCCATCCATCCACACATCAATCATCCATAAACCCGTACATTCAGTCATCCACCATTCCATCTGCCTCTGCTTCCATCCATCCACACATCCAGCATCGTAAACCCGCCCAACCATACATCCATTTATCCACCCATCCATCTACTTACACTTACATCCATCCATCATCCAAAATCCCATCTATTCATCCATCCATCCTATACATCCACCCTTACGCTTCCATCCATCCATCCATCCATGCACCCACCCTCACATCTGTTCATCCCACTGGTTCGAGTCCCCGCTGGGCCAGTTGGAATTTCTGTGTGGAGTTTGAATTGGGTAAACAAAATTGCCGGAAGTGTATGAGTGTGTGTTTGAATGGGTGTTTCCCATGCATAAAACACATGCCGGAATAGTTGGTGGTTCATTCCGCTGTGGTGACCCCTGATAAATAATGGACTAAGCTGAAGAAAAATGAATGAATGAATCACATTTCACTTAAAAACTCACACAGTCTGCATCTTCTGTAACTCTGTCTCTCTGTCTGTTTCAGGACCCGGGGTACTGGATACAGGTTCATCGGCTGGAACATGGAGATGGAGGCATTTTGGACCTGGATGATGTGCTGTGTGATGTAGCTGATGATAAAGACAGGGTAAGTCAGAAATCTGCTTTAATATTACAGAGAGACGCCGATCTCTCATTCATTTGAATTTCAGTTTGGTTTTGGCTTTCAATACGTTATTTTCTAGGTTATTACAAGACTGATTTGATGTGTTTATATGTAGAAAAAAATCTAATATTGAACACATTGCAATTTTATTAGTGATAATTAGTTCTTAATTGTGTGATCAGCTGTATATATTTCACAGTTTGCTCTGTGTTAAGTGTCAGATGTGGCCTTTCTGCAGCCGTCATGTCATTTCATGATCTCAATTGCAGAGACTTTTTTGAATGTTTTGAATAACGAGAGGCAGGGTTCATGATGAAGTTGATAATAAGATATCAGGTTTTCCTCATTTGTTTTCAAGCCCAGAGAGAAAAAGAAAGAAAGGAGGAGTGTAAGAAGCACTTCTGGGCTCCTGTGTTTCTTCTTGTTATTGTGGTTTTGCATCTGGATCAGTTTCAGGTTCAAGTTTTGTAGTGGAACGTTTACTCTGCTGTTGTAGTTACTGTACAGTATTACTAGTGGTGTGCCAAAAGGGCTAAAACCATTAATGTTTAATTGTTTAATTTGCACTTTGACTGTAACATTTTAAATATACATAAAATAAAGGGACTAAACCCAAAAGAAAATGAATGAATGAATGAACATAAAACAATAGCTGCGTTTCCACTATCGCGCCTAAAGCGAGCGAGCCAGGGCGAGCCAAGGCCAGTCGCGTTCCCACTATCACTTCCGGGGCGTAATCGGGCCAAAGCGGGGCTTCCTTGGGGCCAGCGTCCGGCCTTTTTCGGCCCGCCGAATACCTTGGGCCAAGGAGGGCCAACTGGGGCTTCGGGGCGGGGTTACGTACAAAGGCGGAGTTTTCCTGTCAGGTAAAGAGGAGACAAGATGCTTTCTTCCCTTACATTTGTTTTGCTATCGCGCTTGATCAACTCACTAAGAAGAAGAAAAAATGGATAGCAGACGAACTCGAATGTCCTTATCCAGGGATCGCTGTCTGGCCTTACACCAACAGACCACAAACAGTAAAAAAGCAATCGCTTCGGTGTTCTCCATCTTTCAGCTCTCGTAGTGATGCCAGGTTGTGTTTGTGGTCATAGTTTGAGTCTTTTGTTTGATTCGGGGGACGTTCTGGGGGCGGTGTTTGCGTGACGCGCTACGAGCAACTAGCCCGACAGTGGAAACGCAACATGATTTCGGCCTCATTTCTCAACCTCCCGGGCTACTGGCCCGGCCTGGCCCGATTAAAGCCCTGGCTTGCACTGGCCCGATAGTGGAAATGCGGCTAATTATGTCGTCCCACAAAATGCTCAACAATTGTATTTTTTCTGCAATTTTTAAATAAGTAAAAAAATTAAATTGAGTTCAGTGTTTTAAAATAATTATCTCTCAGTTTGCCTCATGATAAGTTTCATGTTAAGTCAATGGGTTGCGGCTGGAAGGGCATCCGCTGCGTAAAACGTGCTGGATAAGTTGGCGGTGCATTCTGTTGTGGCAACCCCGGATTAATAAAAGGGACAAGAATATGAATGAATGAATGAATGAATGAATGAATGAATGAATGAATGAGTGTTTTAAAAACTCCAGAAGGACACGAAGTAGGAATCACTGGTTCCTTTATTAAAGATTTTAGGTTTAATCCTCCATTTTTGAAGCTGCTAGTTAACAGAAACAGTGCTGTTTACATGTACAATGTAATGCCTAGATGGTTATTAAGTAGAAGAAATCAGCCTTTACTTTTCTGTTTCATTGATTGTATTTAATAAGCAATAAAGTCATTGTGGGACAGTTTGCAATGGCATTACTCTACTATTTAGATCCTCAAAGGGAGGGCCCTGAAATTATTCTGCTTAGGTCCCTCAAATGTACAGGGCCGGCCCTGCACACAACTGATTTGTCCCTCCAGGATTTATGGCTGCAGTTTGTTTATTAGCGTAGCTGCTAATGTTGTCAAGCCCTGATGAATGTTGTTTAGCCTGCAAGCTAATTAGCCGCTTTGCTCCCGCTAGGCTTTGGTGACGTTTGACTGTGCGGAGCTGCTTTTGTTTCTGGTGATTTATAATCGTCCTCTCGGCGAGACCACATTTATTAAACCGTGCTAGCTCAATTAGTAAACGACACACTCCGGCTGCATGGTCAAATCCATATTATGAGGCTAATTAGCATTAGGGTTGTTAGGTGTCTGACTTTGAGAGCAGAAGATATTGTCTGCTTGATATCGATAAATGAAGACGCATTGTGCTGAGCCAAAAACAGCATGAGACACGGTTTCTGGTCTTTTGCATGATTTAAAGGGGACCTATTATGCATAAGGGCGGCACGGTGGCTTAATGGTTAGCACTGTCGCCTCACAGCAAGAAGGTCGCTAGTTCGAGTCCCAGCTGGGTCAGTTGGCATTTCTGTGTGGAGTTTGCATGTTCTCCCCGTGTTGGCGTGGGTTTCCTCCGGGTGCTCCGGTTTCCCCCACAGTCCAAACACATGCGCTATAGGTGAATTGGATTAACTAAACTGGCCATAGTGTATGAGTGAATGAGTGTGTATGGGTGTTTCCCAGTACTGGGTTGCATCTGGAAGGGCATCCGCTGCGTAAAACATAAACTGGAATAGTTGGTGGTTCATTCCACTGTGGTGACCTCTAAAATAGAGACTAAGCCGAAGGAAAATGACTGAATGAATGAACAGTCTGCTCATCTCTTATACTAAATTGAATGCATTATTAATTCAGTGGAAAACTCGTTCTTGACCAGGGGTGCCCAAACTCGGTCCTGGAGGGCCGGTCCCTGCATATTATACTTCCAACTCCAATTATCACACCTGAACTAGCTAATCAAGCTCTTTCTAGGTATACAAAAACTTCCAGGCAGGTGTGTTGAAGGAAGATGGAGCTAAACTATGCAGGACACTGGCCCTCCAGGACCGAGTTTGGGCACCCCTGTTCTAGACGGTGCTTTTTTCTGGTGTATTTTGAGTACGTTTAGCTTCATAGTTCAGTGCTTTTCTCTGGACATCTCGTTCTGTCATGTTCAGATTTAATTATATTTGTGTGATCCTCCTGGAAGCAGTGTACTGTGTAAATCCTGTAAAATACTCTGCTCTGCCCTTCTGTTAGTTTCTGCTACTGGACGCTGAATG